>NW_007249440.1:22461-25456 GCF_000164805.1 Carlito syrichta
GTGCAGTGGCCGCTCCTGGCCACCACAGCCTCGACCTGCTGGACTCCGGCGATCCTTCTGTTTCAGCCTTCCGAGTAACTGAAATTACAGGCACGCGCTACCATGCCTGGCTGATTTTTGATTTACTGTAGAGATGAGGTTTTGCCAAGTTGCCCAGGCGGGTCACGAACCCGCGGGCTCAGGCAGGTGCTTCTTTATAGCGACAGAAAATAGACATACAACCCGCCTGTCTGCACAGCCCATCTTCATGGATACAAACCTGCCCCATATGCAACCTGAAAACCCAAGAGTGGCAAACTGCAGCCACATCCAAACAGCCCAAGAAGAGGGCTCTGACTCCTCTGCAAATCACAGACACCACCTAATGTCCTGAAAGCGTAAAAGGGTCCTTCCAGGTTTCTGCCACCTCATAGCAGCTTCGTCCTAAAAGGAAAAAAGAGATCCATTCAGTGGCATCCATAACTGGCTGAGCAAAGGACACAACAAAGTCTCCACCGACTGCATAGGAACTCAGGACAAGAACCCTCGGCACTGCCGTCATGACCTGGAAAACAGCAGGGCATATTATATCGACTGCAGAATTTACAGGAATCCTCAACTTGGCCGTGTGTGGTGACTCACACCTGTAATCCAGCACTTGGGGAGGGAGAGGTAAGAGGACTGGCTGAGCCCACGGGTTCGAGACCAGCTTGGGCAACATGGGGAGACCTCATCTCTACAATAAATCAAAAAAAATTTAGCGGGGCTTGGTTGTGCATGCCTGTAGTTCCAGCTTCTTGGAAGGCTAGAGTAGAGGGATTGCCTGAGCCCAGGAGGTTGAGGCTGCAGTAGCCGTGAGCATGCCATTGCACTCCAGCCTGGGCAACAAAATGAGACTCCAAAAGACAAAAAAAGATGCTTTGGGAGGCCAAGGTGAGTGGGTTGCCTGAGCCTGCGGGTTCGAGACCCGCCTAGGCAACTTGGTGAGATCTCATCTCTACAATAAGTAAAAAAATCAGCCGGGCATGGTAGCGCACGCCTGTAGTTCCAGCTACTCGGAAGGCTGAGGCAGAAGGATCGCCGGAGCCCAGCAGGTTGAGGCTGCGGTGGCCAGAAGTGGCCCCTGCACTCCAGTCTTGGTGACAGAGTGAGATTCCGACTCAAAAAAAAAAAAGAATCCTTACCTTGTTTAAGTGTGTGGTTTTCTGCTCCTATGAGGAAGGTCCTCTTTCTTCCCTGCTTTTCTCCGTGTTCCTATCATTCAGTAATAAGGAACAGTTAAAATCTACAAGCCATGGTGACACATACCTGTAGGCCTAGCTGCTAAGGAGGCTGAGGTAGGAAGATTTGAGTCCAGCCTGGGCAATATAGCAAGATCCCATCTTTTGCAATAAAAGAACAAATTGCCGGGCATGGTTGCTCACGCTGGTATTTCCAGTAATTTGGGAGGCTGAGGTGAGAGATTGCTTGAACCCAGGAGTTCAAGACCAGTCTAAGCAACAGAGGGAGACCTCAACTCTACAAAAATAAAAAACTGAAGGCCTGGCGTGGTGACGCGTGCCTATAATTCCAGTACTTTGGGAGGCCTCGTTGAGAGGATTGCCTGAGCCCACGGGTTTGAGACTAGCCTGGACAACTTGGTGAGATCTCATCTCTACAAGAAATCCAGAAAAGTTAGTCAGGCTTGGTGGCAGGTGCCTGTAGTTCCAGACACTTGGAAGGCTGAGGCAGAAAGATCGCCTGAGCCCAGCATGTTGAGGTTGTGGTGGCCGTGAGCGTGTCACTGCTCTCCAGCCTGGGCAACAGAGTGTGACTCCAATTCAAAAAAAATTTTTTTTAAATTAAAATAAAAATACAAAACTTAGCAGGGCATGATGGTGCACACCCGTAGCCCCAGCTGCTCAGGAGCCTGAGAAAGAAGGATGGCCTGAGCCAGGAGGTTGAGGCTACGCTGAGCCTGGATCTTGCTACTGCATTCCAAACGGGCAACAGAGTGAGACCCCGACTCAAAAAAAAAAAGAACTATTACAGCATAATAGATACAAATGGACTAGCAGAAATGTATTTTTTGTTTGTTTGTTTGTTTGTTTGTTTTGTTTGTTTTTGAGTTGGAGTCTCACTCGGTGGCCCAGACCGGAGTGCAGTGGCCACTCCTGGCCACCGCGGCCTCGACCTGCTGGGCTCCGGCGATCCTCCCGCCTCAGCCTTCCGAGTACCGGAACTATAGGCATGCGCTACCATGCCCGGATGATTTTTTGATTTATTGTAGAGATGAGGTCTCGCTGCCCAGATGGGTCTCGAACCCGCGGGCTCAGGCAATCCACTCACCTCAGCCTCCCAAAGGCGCGGGATTACAGGCTGAGCCATCGAGCCCGGCTGTATTTTTTTTTTTTATTTATTTTTTATTTTTATTTTTTATGAGTAGGAGTCTCACTCTGTCACTCAGGCTGGAGGGCAGTGGTATGCTCCTGGTCACCGCAGCCTTGACCTGCTGGGCTCAGGGAATCCTTCCGCCTTAGCCTCCCAAGTAGCTGGAACTACAGGCACGTGCTACCATGCCCGGCTAGTTTTTCTTTTTTTAAAATTTTTATTGTAGAGATAAGGTCTCGCCAAGTTGCCCAGGTGGGTTTCGAACCCACGGGCTCAGGCAATCTTCTCACCTCGGCCTCCCAAAGCGCTGGGATTACAGGCTGAGCCACGAGCCCGGCCTTCTAAGGTTCTTATAGTAGGAGGTTTTACATTTAAGTCTTTGATGCATTTAGAGTTGATTTTTGTGTATGGTGATCTTTTTTTGTTCTTCTTTTAATTTTTAATTTGAAATTGTGGGATACAATTCAGGGTTAGGTATATAAATATTCATTGTGCAGGTACCCTTATTGATGAGATGTGCCCCCGCTTCCCCAGGCAGATATCGACTACTGTCAATCTGTTACTCACCTCCTGGTAGGGATCTTATTTTATTTATTTATTTGTTTTGAGTTGGAGTCTCACTCTGTCGCCCAGACTGGAGTGCAGT
>NW_007249440.1:25567-25896 GCF_000164805.1 Carlito syrichta
CAATCCACTCACCTCAGCCTCCCAAGGTGCGGGATTACAGGCTGCATATAGTACATTTTAAAATGAAGTTTAAAGTGTAAAGGAGATTTAATTAACTAACATTTGAATTTGATTGATTGACTAAGGGGATTCAGGAGGGTTAGTAGGAAAAGAGCTTGTCAGCCTTATCAGGAATTTCTTCTAGAAGCCACTGAATGAATCTGCAGCGTATTTTTTCTTCATTTATTTTTATTTATTTATTTATTTTTTTGAGTTGGAGTCTCACTCAGTGGCCCAGACTGGAGTGCAGTGGCCGCTCCCGGCCACCGCAGCCTCGACCTGCTGGGCTC
>NW_007249440.1:26655-28001 GCF_000164805.1 Carlito syrichta
AGCAACCGAGTCAGATGACCCTAACCTGTGCAGCCTCTGCACTCTATTTGGCTGGATCACAGGACTTAGAGTAGTTCCCCTGACTCACAGAGGATACATGCCAAGACCCTACGGATGCCTGAAACCAGGGACGGTACCAAACTCTGTACAAGTCTACACTATGTTTTTTCCTATATATTTACACCTATGATAAAGTTTTTATTTTTTTGAGTCAGAGTCTCACTCTGTCGCCCAGGCTGGAGTGCAGTGGCACGCTCATGACCACCACAGCCTTGACCTGATGGGCTCAGGCAATCCTTCTGCCTCAGTCTTTCAAGTAGCTGGAAGCACAGGCACGCGCCACCACGCTCGGCTCAGTTTTCTTGATTTATTGTACAGATGAGGTCTCGCCAAGTTACCCAGGGTGGTCTCGAACCCGGGAGTTCAGGCAATTCTCTCATGTCGGTCTCCCAAACTACTGGGATTATAGGTGTGAGCCACTGCACCCAGCATCTATAATAAAGTTTAATTGATAAGTTAGGCACAGTACTAGTCTGGGCAACATAGTGGACCTTGTCTCTACAAAAAAGCAGCAACAACAACAACAAATTAGCAGGTGTAGTGGCACGCACCTGTACTCCCAGCTCTTTGGGAGGCTGAGACCCAAGGTTGCCTGAGCCCAGGAGGTTGAGGCTGCAGTGAGCCGTGATTGTGTCACCGCACTCCAGCCTAAGCGACAGAGTGAGACCCTGACTCAAATAGATAAAATAAAATAAAATAAGTAGACACAGTAAGAGAATGGCAACCATAACTAATAATAAACTAGAGCAATTATAACAATCTGCCATCGTCAATACTCTTACACTTTGGGGCCAGCGTGTAGTAAAATGGCGATGGCTCGAATACAAGAACTGTGACACTACAGCAGTCGACCTGGTAACCAGGACGCCTAACCAAGACGGCTGGGGAGCACAGAGGGCATGCACACGTTGGACAAAGGAAGGATTCGTGTGGGAGAAGGGTATGAAGCAAGGCAGTGTAAGGTTTCATTGCATCACTCAGAGCAGGGTGCAGTTTAAACATCTGAATTGTTTGTTTCGGGAATTCTATGTTTAATATTTTCAGGTCATAATTGACCGCAGGTAACTGAAACCACAGAAAGCAAAACCACAGATAGGGAGGAGTATTGTATTACACAGCATTGTCATAGCAGTGGGATCTTTCTTTTGTCTTCTCTCTTTTTCTTTTGGGAGTTGGAGTCTCACTCTTGTCGCCCAGGCTGGAGTGCAGTGGCCCGCTCCTGGCCACCACAGCCTCAACCTGCTGGGCTCTGGCTATCCTTTCCCTCAGCCCTCCAAGTAGCTGGA
>NW_007249441.1:0-10955 GCF_000164805.1 Carlito syrichta
GAAAACACTTCTTATCTACAGGGTGCCTGAATGAAACGTCATTGTACACCTAACCCTTAAGTGTACCCCACAAAACCATAATAAAAAATATTGATTAATGAAAAAAAAGAAAATGTCAATTAATTAAAACAAATGACCATTCCCATTACAAGGTTAATTTAGTATGTAAGATTTGTAGCAAACTGTTCTGTGCAATCTGAATTAAATTCAAGTTTTCATTGTTTTGAGAACTTGTATAAAATGGATTGCATCTGCATAGCTAGATAAGATTTTCCATTTGCTCCTTCATTACTAAACTGTGATATGATCCATTTCTTTAGTGGATTGCCTTTGATGGGCATCGCAGGCTAGCTTCATGCTCATTTAAACAGTTAAACTATTTTTTTTTTATTTTAAAATTGTGGGGTACAATTCAGGGTTAGGTATACAAATATTCATTGTGCAGGTACCCTTGTTTTTGTTTTTGTTTTGTTTTGTTTTTAATTGGAGTGCCCAGACTGGAGTGCAGTGGCCGCTCCCGGCCACTGCAACCTTGACTTGCTGGGCTCTGGCAATCCTTCCACCTCACCTTTCCAAGTAGCTGGAACTACAGGCACGCGCTACCACGACCGGCTAATTTTTTTATTTATTGTAGAGATGAGGTCTCGCCAAGTTGCCCAGGCAGGTCTCAAACCCGTGGGCTCAGGCAATCCACTCACCTCAGCCTCCCAACACACGGGATTACAGTCTGACCCACCGAGCCTGGCAGTACCCTTGTTGATGAAGTGTGTCCCCTCTTTCCCAGGCAGATATTGTGTTGTGGATCTTTTAACAACTAGGAATGCATCTCTACAGGGCCTGGTCTCTCTGCCCCACCTCTCTGCCCACGCCCCACTGGAGTCAGTCAATTCCACCTCTCTGCCCACCCCCCACACCCACCTTCTGCAGTTTCCCACTGCTGTCAATCCTTTTCTTATAACATTACGGTAGTTGTTCAAGGTCCACTTATGAGTGAGAACATGTGATACTCAGATCTTTGTTTTTGTGAAAGATCACTCAGTATTATATATTCTAAGTCCATCCAGGTTGCTGCGAAGTTCATGATTTTGTTGTTCTTTAGGACTGTGTAATATTCCATTGTGTATATATACCACATTTTTTTATCCAGTCCTCTTTTGATGGGCAGCACAGCTGGCTCCATGTTCTTGCTATTGTGAACAATGCTGCGATAAACATACGTGTGCAGATATCTTTTTTATAGAGTGACTTTAGTTTTTCCAGGAATACTCCCAGTAGGGGGACTGTGGGGGCATATGGAAGGTTGATTTTTAGAACTTTTAGAAATCACCACACTGATTCCCACAGAGGCTGTACTAGTTTACACTCCCACCAACAGTGTAGAAGTGTCCCCTTTTCGCCACATCCTCTCCAGCATGTTATTTTTTGAGTCATTGATGGTGGCCATTCTGACTGGAGTCAGGTGGTATCTCAGTGTAGTTTTATTTTGCATCTCCTTAATGACTCGTGAGGCTGAACATTTTTTCATGTATCTGTTGACTTCTCGTGTGTCTTTTTTTGAGAAGTGTCTATTCATATCTTTTGCCCAGTTTGTAATGGGATTGTTGGTTTTTTTCTTTTTAGCACATTTGAGTTCCTTGTAGATCCTAGATGTTAGGCCATTGTCAGCCATGGAGTTGGTAAACATTTTCCCCAGTGTGTGGGTTGTCTCCTTGCTCTCTTGATAGTTTATTTGACTTTGCAGAAGGTTGTCAGTTTAATGAGGTCCCACTTGTCATTCTTATCTCTTATGGCATGGGTACTTCGAGTTTTGATCAGGATTTGGTTGCCAGTTCCAACTTCCATAAGAGTTTCTCCTGCATTTTTTAAGATTCTTATAGTTTGAGGTTTTATATTTAGGTGTCTGATAGATTTAGAGTTAATTTTTGTGTATGGGGATAGGTACGGTTCCTGTTTCAATCTTCTGCATGCAGTCAGTCAGTTTTCCCAGCACCGTTTACTCAATAGGTTTTCCTTTCCCCAGTAGTGGGTGGTAGAGGCATTATCGAAGATGAGTTGGTTGAGAAATTGAGGTTTTGCTTTTGGATTCTCAATTCTATTCCATTGATCTATCTGTCTGCTCTTGTACCAATACCAGGCTGTTTTGGTTATTGTAGCTTTATAATAAAGTTTAAAGTCTGGGAGTGTGATACCTCCTGCTTTTTTTTTTTTTTTTGCCGTGGATTGTTTTGGCTATTCTTGGTTGTTTATGTTTCCATATGAATTCCTATATTGTTGTTTCTAGGTCTGACAAGAATGTTGTTGGAAATTTAATGAGTATTGGGTTAAATCTGTAGATTGTCTTAGGTAGAATGGACATCTTAACAATGTTTATTCTTCTAATTCATGAGCATGGAATATTTTACCACAAATTTGTATCATCTTTGATTTCTTTGAGCAGTGTTTTGTAGTTTTCATTGTAAAGGTCTTTCGCATCTATGGTTAGGAAGATGCAAAGATATTTCATTTTTTTTGTGTGGCTATTGTGAATGGAATTGCGCTTTTTTTTTTTTTTTTTGAGTTGGAGTCTTACTCTGTCACCCAGACTGGAGTGCAGTGGCCGCTCCCAGCCACCACAGCCTTGACCTGCTGGGCTTTGGCAATCCTTCCACCTCAGCCTTCCAAGCAGCCAGAATTATAGGTGCGTGCTACCACGCCCGGCTAAGTTTTTGACTTATTGTATAGATGAGGTCTCACCTGCCCAGGCGGGTCTCAAACCCATGGGCTCAGGCAATCCACTCATCTCAGTCTCCCAAAGGCACAGGATTACAGGCTGAGCCACCAAGCCTGGCTAGAATTGTGTTTTTTATTTGAGTTTCTATTTGTTTATAATTGGTTTATAGAAATGAGATTGTCATTTGCACATTTATTTTATACTCTGAGACTTTGTCAAAGTACTTGTCATTGCAAGGAGGTGTTTGACAGATTCTCTTGGGTTTTCAAGGTATACAATTATGTCATCTTCAAAGAGAGATAACTTGACATCCTCTTTTCCTATTTGAATACTCCTGATTACCTTCTCTTCTCTGATTTCTCTAACTAGGACTTCCAAAACAATGTTGAACAGGAGGGGTGAGTGTGTCCATCCTTCTCTTGTTCCAGTTTTCAGGGGAAATGGTTCAATTTTTATCTGTTTAAGTGTATGCTGGCTGTGGGTTTCTTGTAGATAGCTCTTACTATTTTGAGGTATGTTCCACCTATATCAAGATGCTTGAAGGTTTTTATCAAAAAAGTGGTGCTGGATTTTATCAAAAACTTTTTCTGCATTTAATGATATAATCATATGTTTTTTGTTTTTATGTCTGTTGATGTATTTAATTATGTTTATGGTCTTACGAATGTTGAACCAGTCTTGCATCCTGGGAAGGAAGCCTAGTTGGTTGTGATGGATGATTTTTGAGATGTGTTGTATCTGATTTGCTAGGATCTTGTTGAGAATTTTAGCATCTATGTTCATCAAAGATACTGGTCTGTAGTTCTCTTTTTTTGTTGGATCTTTACTTGGCTTGGATATCAATGTGATGTTAGTATTCATGGAGAATATTTTTTGGCAGGAGATTATATTTTTAACCACTTCTGCAACAATAATCATATTTTTATTTGTATATATTGTGTGTCTTATAGATTTCCCAGATGAGTAGAAAATTGCAAACTGCTACAACCCTCATCCTTCAGGTTTTGGGTTTTTATTCTCATGTTGTAAACATGGCATGGAAGTTAATATTTCCATGTTGAATGCAATTCCCCATCAGGACTAAATGGATTCCTTTACTTGGTTATGTTTTATACTAATTGTGCTGTGCAGACATCCCCTGTTTTGAACAGACACCAGACAATGACAGATAGTAACAGAAGCACCTACTCAGGGTGAAAGTTAGAAAGATTCAATTCTACCTGTGCAGAACGTGCTTTTTCAACCATACATTTAATCCTTAGAGATACTATTAAAGAAGTGAAGACACTCTTCTAGGAATCAGGGATCCATCAGGTCACAAAACATTGTCCTTCTTTCCAAGTAATGCAAATTCCAAGTTAATTATCGAATACAGAACATTTCCTGTCTGATGAGGGCCATGAAGGATAATGATGCTACATGAAGGGTAAAAGGATCCTGTCATTGATGGAACAGAGCTCCAGAGCCTATGTTCCGCAAGGTTGTCTATCCACCTCAGAGAGGACCCCATGACACAGACCTGGAAGGTGAAGAAGGAACCTGATAAAAAGAACAAATGGAGCCCTCGAGAAGCTTGAGATGCATCCACAGAGCAGTATAGGCTAGGAGTGCCAAAAGTTGTCAAGGGAATAGGAACAGCCCCATATTGAGGTTACTGAACATATAAAACATGGATGACAACAATTGAATAGATTGCCACCCCCCTGGCTACTGCTGCTCCACCATAGGTGACCCCGGGCCCTAACCATGTGATCCCAGCTCCCTCCCTGGCTACAACATCTCACCCAGGCCGAGCTGCCACCTGTAGAGGTCCTTGGATACCGCCTTGTGGAGATCTGGGTTTCCTTGCTGGCTACACTGAGTGGCTTGGCACCCAGTCACTGCCAGCTCCCTCCCTGACTAGGCTCCCAACCCAGTGGCCTGGTACCTGCTCCTCAGATTTCTGCCTTGGGCTCTGGACCCTGTCCAGCCCTATTTCAAGCCACCGTCACACAGGGAAGCTCTAGGCGTGGCCCCTCAGAGATACCAGCTCACTCTGGGCTGAAGTGCCCTGCACAGGGCAGAAAGCCACTGTCACTACTCACCACCTGCCCTTTGGAGCTCCAGTCCTGCTCTTGCTCTGGCTGAGGTACCCAGTGTGGGACCCCATGGTTGTGTAAGGGAACAGTATATCTTAAGGAGGTGCTGACCAGAAGCTCTCAGCTCTCAGCTCCAGAAGAGGGAATTCCCAGCTCCCTCCTCCACCCCAGGATGCTGGTGACACACCAGATCTGCACCTAGCTATGCCATTGATCCCTGGTGCCTGACACACCACCACAACCCATCATAATGGATTGCCCATGGACCCGGATGAGCAGAGAGAAAGCATCAGTGAAAGAGGAGCTGCCCACCTTGGCCATTTTTCAGGCAGAGATTTGCATTGCCCCACCCACTTATGAGCAGTCTCCATCTTGGTTTCTAAGGTAACGTCACTAAACAGGAGATGAAAGCCCCTCCCCTACACTAAATCAGATGTGGGCAACTCAACAAACCCAAGCTGAAGTGAACCTATCTGCCTGCAATGAAAGCAAAGGGGAGAGACTATAGATCAGAGTTGAAGAGAACTTAGACACTTAAGAAAGATTCCAGAACTAGTCTGGTTTCTTATTTTGACTTTTGATTTTATTGTTTTGACTGTTTGGTTTGCTCACTTTCGTTTGCTTGTTGATTTTGACTCTCTGTTTCTGTTGGGGAAAAAAGCATCAAAAGGCATAATTTTATTGGACTGTCTTTGTGTGATTACTGGTATGCTTTAGGAAATTTTGTTTGTGTGTCTGTTTTTCACACTTTTCTGGCCTTGTGTCTCTTTTTCACCCTTGTTTGTAAGTATGTCTGTTTTCCCTCTCACTCCTCTCTCTTTCTAACTTCCTCTTGACTCTCCCTTCTTCCATTATTTTCCCTTTTCATACCTCCTTTTGATCCAGGGAGCAAACCTATACCCGTCTGCACAGACAGATTGTAAGGCAGTGGGAAATAGATACCAATGTGCCCGTATACCTGTTGGTGGATACTGGAATCAGCAGATGGATTCTGAATCACAGCTTTCCCCTCAATCAAATCTCATAACTGCAAAAACTACAGCCCCCAGCCCACACTCCAGCCTCAAAGTGAACAAAGCCAGAGGACCCTCACAGGGAAGAACAGGAGATTGAACAAAAGAGTAAAAGCAGTCCCACCTTCCCTGAAAAACAGAATTAAAGAAGGGGAGGGAAGGGTGTGGAGAGAGAAAAATCTACACAAATGAAGAAAAACCAAAAGAAGAATATGGGTCTCTCCCAGACCCCTGGAAGGGCAGACACTGAGAAAACTGACTTCGGAATGCAAACAATGAAGAACCCCCAGAATGACTGGTCTCAAACTACAAACGTAGATATCAAGACATTAATGGAGAGATTAAAAAGAATTGAGGAGAGACAAGAAGAAACTAGGAAGGAGTTGATATCTGAGATAACAGTAATAAAGAATACTGTGAATGAAATAAATAACAAACTGATAAGCATGGAAAGCAGAATTAGCCAAGCAGAAGAAAGAATCTCAGAGGGACAAAATATAGAACTAACCAAAACTGACAAAAATATAGAAAAGAAGCTTTAAAAGACAGAACAAAACCTTCAAGAGATGAGCAATTACTTCAAGAGACCAAATTTAAGAGTAATTGGACTTCCTGAAACAGAAAGATAAATAGAGGCCACCTTGGAACAAACATTCCATGCAATTATTAAAGAAAACTTCTCTAATCTCATCAGTGATGCAAAAATTCAAACACAAGAGATTCAGAGAACCCCTGCAAGACAACAAATGAAAAGACAAACTCCCAGACACATAATAATTCACCTAAACAAAGTAGGTATAAAAGAAAAAGGCAGCAAGAAAAAAAGGCAAGATCATCTACCATGGAAGATCAGTTAGAATAGCAACAGATTTATCTACAGAAGCCCTGCAGGTTGGAGCACTATCT
Source organism: Carlito syrichta (assembly GCF_000164805.1). Lineage (NCBI taxonomy): Eukaryota > Metazoa > Chordata > Mammalia > Primates > Tarsiidae > Carlito > Carlito syrichta. Next base: position 6,708 of record NW_007249441.1, read on the forward strand.
TCAAAGTTCTAAAGACAGACAATTTCAACCAAGAATAACCTACCTAGATAAACTAAACTTCAACAGTGAGGGAGAATTAAAATCATTCCCAGATATCCAGTCCCTAGGAACTTACATTGCCACCAGACCACCTCTACAAGAAACAATCAAGAAAATACTAAATACAAACGAAAAGGAAAAAAAGAACAACAATGTTCTTCACAAGAGTACAGGAAAAAGAGTAAAACACACACAAACCAACCCCAAAACCAAAAGAAAGACAACAAAAATCAAAAACAACAATGACTCTACAAGAATTTACGATAGGAACCAACTCTCACATTTCAATAGTTGGCTTGAATGTGAATGGACTAAATGCACTACTGAAAAGACAAAAAATGGCAAAATGGATAAAATATCACCAGGCAACAATATATTGCCTTCAAGAGACCCATCTCACTAGAAAGGACACACAGACTCAAAATAAGAGGATGGGAAACAAATTTTCAGGCTAATGGAACACAAAAGAAAGGAAGAGTCATGATCCTAATTTCAGTCAAAATACCCTTTAAGCTATCAAAAATTTAAAAAGATATTACAGAAGGCAACTACATAATGATAAAAGGTTCACTCCATCAACAAGAAATATCTATCCTAAACATATATGCACCCAACATAGGAATGCCAACTTTCATAAAGAAGCTTCTAGGAAATCTCAGGTAAGACGTTGACTCTAACACTATCATAGCTGGGGACTTGAATACCCCACTCACAACCCTAGATAGATCATCAGGACAAAAAATCAGCAACGAGATCCAGAACCTCAATGTGACTCGACCAAATTGACTTAACTGATACCTACAGAACACTCCACCCAACGACCACAGAATATACATTCTACTCCTCACTGCATGGAATGTACTCTAAGATTGACCACACACTTGGCCATAAATCAAGCATAAACAAATTTCAAAGGATTGAAATTTTGTCATGCACCTTCTTGGAGCAGTGGAATAAAAACAATCATCAAAACCAACAAGGTTCCTCCCAAACCCACAAAAACATGGGCACTAAATAGCATGATGCTAAAAAACTCGTGGGTCAATGATAAAATCAAAACAGAGATTAAAAGATACCTGGACACAAATGTAAGTGAAGAAACATCTTACCAAAATCTCTGGGATGCCATGAAATCTGTAGTAAGAAGGGAATTCATATCTATACAAATGCACATGAAGAAAATGGAAGGATCACAAATTAACAGCCTAGTAAGTCACCTTAGGAAACTGGAAAAGCAAGACCACTAACTTCAGCAGAAGAATTCAGATCACCAAAATGAAAGCCCAAATCTGGGACACAGAAGACAAAAAAGATAATACAAAAAATCAATGAAACAAAAAACTGCTTCTTTGAAAAGATAAGCAAGATTGATAGTCCCCTAGCTAGACTGACAAAGAAAAAAAGAGAAAAAGCCCAAATAAATACAATCAGAAACACAAAAGATGAAGTCACATCTGACCCTGAAGAGATACAAAAGATCATTACAGAATACTATGTACACTGGTATGGAAACAAACTTGAAAACCTTAAGGAAATGGAAGACTTTCTGACATCACACAACCTGCCTAGGTTGAAACAAGAAGAAATCGAGACCCTAAATAGACCAATAACAATTCAGGAAATTGACTATGTAATAAGAAAACTACCTACAAAAAAACCCCCTGGACCAGGTGGCTTTCCAGCAGAATTTTACAAGACACTCAAGGAGCATATGATACCAGTCCTACTCATTGAGGCGATTGAGAAAGATGGAACCCTCCCAAACCATTTTATGAAGCTAACATCACATTTATACCTAAGCCATGTAAAGACCCAACAAAGAAGGAGAGCTACAGGCCATTATGCTTGATGAACATAGATGCCAAAATTCTCAACAAGATCCTAGCAAACCGGATTCAACAACACATCTCAAAAATCATCCATTGTTGGGAGCCCTCCACGGAGGCCCACTGAGCATTAGGGATCAGGAAGGGCCAATGACCCCAAGACCACTAGGATGCGTTCAAGAGCTATTGACCCAATTTCCTCCCCCTTTTTACTCAGTACTAACCAGATTAAGCTCCGGTGAGCTCAAAACATAAAAACTCTGAGACCGGGATGAACACAAACTAACTTTAGAAGCTCATTGCTCCCATTCTTCCACAAACTGCAGTTTTGGCTTTCACACAACTTATAATTCAAACTCGTGTCACATCTAAGAGCCTTAGTATTGGTCACAGGCTTCTGGGTCATGATCTTAGGATTTATTGAAGGTGTAAATTGTAGAATATAATTTTAGAAGACAGCCATTTTGTTGAAAGAATGCAGCTGGGTTACTTGCATGTAGCCCACTGTGAACTTTGGACTGGGCCACATTCCAAGCATTCTGGGATGGACCACTTTCGTTTCTAAAGTAAATACTTAAGCTTCTATAGAATTGTGTAACTTGGCATAAATCCATCAGCTTAGGATGAAAAAGGTTTATAGAATATGTCAGTCACAGATTAGGTTATCCTTTGTTATGGGATTTTAAGATTATCATATGAAAAGGGTTTAAAGGCAATCATTGATTAAGTTTTCATGGATTAAGGTTTCTGGTGGGTGGGAGACACCCCTCCCACATCTGACTTTGTGTATAAAAGACTGTTGTAATTCCCAATAACACACATTGCTTCTGCACTAGACTGGAGTCCAGTCTCTTTCTTTCTCTCTCTCTCTTTTTCTCTCTTCTTCCCCTCAATCGCTAACACCGTCTCCACTTCTGGGGTACCCTGTATCTGGCTGGAGCTGGTCTCCGGCAAGCAGTGCCCAACGTGGGGCCTCAAGGTAAGCTTTCTTTTTCTTTTTTGGGACTGATAGGACCTCACTCAGGGTGCCGTGGATCCCTCTGTAGAGACAGGCAGAGCAAGGAAGGGTAAGCAATTTAAGAGCCATGATAGAATCATGGGCCAGAGTGAATCTAAAGAAAGGAACATGTCTACTAGTATTTTGAACAAATTGTCCAATAGAGGAACCAATTGGCTTGCCTTTTGCATTTTGTATACCTTAGTTTTATGGAATATTATCTGAGATGCTTTAAATCCACAGCACGATTTCTCTAAAATTCCGGACAAAAATAAAGACACTGCCCTGCTGGCCATAGCCTCGGTGCCTCCTTTAGATGATGAGTTTTTCCCCAAGGAGGAAATGGAGTTGGAGGAGGAAGTGATTGGGTATCATAAGCAAAAAAAAATCCTGCTAATGTTGCCAAGGCACCTCCTCCCATACCCTTTACTAGAAATAAGGTGAAAACACCAAAATTCATACCTGGGTATGTATCTCTGGCTAATGTAGATATGCAGGGAGCCAGAAAAAATGCTGAGAAAGAGGGAGATTTTATATTGTCTTCTTGCTTTTCAGTAATTTATATGGAAGAAGGCACAGTAAACGAGACACCTCACTGGGAGCCTCTACCATATAAATTAATTAAGGAACTTAAAGAGGCTTGTACTCAGTATGGTCCTACAGCTCCTTATACTATTACTATTATGGATCAATTTGCCACTCGGTGAATGACACCAGAAGATTGGCAACAACTTGCTAAAAGCTGTTTGTCAGGAGGAACCTATTTACTATGGAAAACTGAATTTGAAGATCAGGTAAGGATCCAGAGGGCTGTTAACCAGGAGAGGGATTCAAATCAGTTTCATATTTCTAGCAATATGTTGTTAGGAAAAGGAATATATGAGTCAGTTGACAGCCAACTAATCTTACCAAAGGAAATTACTAACTCCAGACCTCTAAAAGATTTATATATTCAGGGAGTTAAAATTAAAAGTCTGCTAGATACAGGGGTTGATGTTTCTTGTATTGCTGGGAAAGACTGGCCGTCTTCCTGGCCAACACAAGTAGCCCCACCAGGACTCATTGGTATTGGTCGAGTGCCCTCTGTAGTCAAAAGTTCTCAAATCTTAAATTGGAAAGATAACAAAACTTCAGGAACCTTTTGTCCCTATATCATTCCTTCCATCCCCATTACACTTTGGGAATGCAATATTCTTGCTCAAATGGGCATGCTTCTGTATAGTCCAGATGACAAGGTGTCAGCACGAATGCTACAAATAGGATGTGATTGCTTAAAGGGACTTGGAAGGAACAGACAGGGCATAAAAGGACCTGTTCAGGTTGTAGAGAGGAAAGACTGGTCTGGTATTGGCTAACCCAAAGACTGAGATGGGTGGCATGAATCCG
>NW_007249441.1:11925-26346 GCF_000164805.1 Carlito syrichta
ACAAGGTGATCTGCAATTCTTTCACCATCTGTACTGCAGAGATGCAGGAAGTGGGTGTTGGCCTGTATCCTAGTATGTCTTTGCTCAATCACAGCTGTGGCCCTAACTGTTCAATTGTGTTTAATGGACACTAACTCTCAGCGTACCTGCTTGCCCCTTCAATGATATGGAAAAGGACTGGTCACTCATCCAGCGAGATACTGGCTTCCTGAAATGGAGAGACTGTGCTTATAACTCTAAGGTGGACTATACTGTACCTGGTGAAAGACTATATATTAGTGACTGGGGTTTTAATGACTCTATGCTTGCTGCAACTGGAAAGCACTCCAATGAATGGGTACCAGACAAGCCATTCAACCTCATTTGTGGAGAGCCCTCACAGCCCTTCAACCAGTCAGCCTGTCTAGGCCTGTTGGACAAATTCAGCAGTACCACATTAGGGATGCTTGCAGTTCTCTTACATGTTTTTAGTATGAAATAAGTACTAAGTTGTTAAAATTGAGTATCATACCAATGTTTATAAGGTGTCTTGTACTGGGTGTATTTTTAACTAATTGTTTAACTAATGCCTTTTACAAACGTTTTGTTATTCTTGAGTATCCATCTTATTTGATGATTCTTGTATAATTGTCATCTCATTGGTATGATGCATATGGTTTACAGATATTGTATGAGGCTAATGCTCTTTTAGAAAGACAGAAAAGATTTTTGGCTACTTTTAATTTTAGGAGTTACAGCTTTAATAGCTACTTTTGAGCTGTAGCATTATCTACGGAAGTTCATACAACTACGTTTGCTGATAGGCTGTCTAAAAACGTTTATATTGCCATAGCTATTCAGGAAATCATAGACCAGAAGTTGGAAAGTAAGGTTAGTGCTTTGGAGGAAGGAGTTTTAGCAGTAGGGCAAGAACTTGTGACCTTAAAAAAGAAATTGGCTCTCCAATGTCACTCTGAGTTTAAATCTGTCCATATTTGGGACAAAGTAACTTGGAACTTGGAACCATTCAGATCTGAGTATAGACCTTACCAAATTACATCAAGAAATTCAGGCATCATTTGCTAATCAAAAACCATTAATGTCTATACTCACCAGTGTGGGAATTTGCGGAGCAGTGATTCTTTTCTTGTTGTGTTTACTCCCAATCATCTTCAGAGTGCTAAAGAAGAGCAATATGGAGTTTCATGGTTTCGTGCTAAACAATAAAAAAGGGGGAGATGTTGGGAGCCGGCCACGGAGGCCCACTGAGCATTAGGGATCAGGAAGGGACATTGACCCCAAGACCACTAGGATGCGTTCAGGAGCGATTGACCCCATTTCCTCCCCTTTCTACTCAGTACTAACCAGATTAAGCTCCAGTGAGCTCAAAACATAAAAACTCTGAGACCGGGATGAACACAAGCTAACTTTAGAAGCTCATTGCTCCCATTCTTCCACAAACTGCAGTTTTGGCTTTCACACAACTTATAATTCAAACTCGTGTCACATCTAAGAGCCTTAGTATTGGTCACAGGCTTCTGGGTCATGATCTTAAGATTTATTGAAGGTGTAAATTGCAGAATATAGTTTTAGAAGACAACCATTTTGTTGAAATAATGCGGTTGGGCTACTTGCAGGTAGCCCACTGTGAACTTTGGACTGGGCCACATTCCAAGCATTCTGGGATGGGCCACTTTTGTTTGTAAAATAAATACTTAAGCTTCTATAGAATTGTGTAACTTGGTATAAATCCATCAGCTTAGGATGAAAAAGGTTTATAGAATATGTCAGTCACAGATTAGGTAATCCTTTGTTATGGGATTTTAAGATTATCATATGAAAAGGGTTTAAAGGCAATCATTGATTAAGTTTTCATGGATTAAGGTTTCTGGTGGGTGGGGAACACCCCTCCCACATCTGACTTTGTGTATAAAAGACCGTTGTTGCAATTCCCAATAACACACAGTGTTTCTGCACTAGACCAGAGTCCAGTCTCTTTCTTTCTCTCTTTCTCTCTTCTTCCCCCTAATTGCCAATGCCGTCTCCACCTCTGGGGTACCCTGAACCTGGCTGGAGCTAGTCTCCGGCAATCCATCATGAGCAAGTAGGGTTTATCCCTGGAACGCAAGGCTGGTTCAACATTCACAAGACATTAAATGTAATTAAATGCAGCAACAGGTGTCAGAACAAAAACCACATGATTATATCATTAGATGCAGAAAAAGCTTTTGATAAAATCCAGCACCTCTCCTGGATAAAAGCCCTTGAACATCTAGGCATACATGGAACATATCTCAAAGTAATAAAAGCCATCTATGAGAAACCCACAGCCAGTATACTCCTAAACAGACAAAAATTGGAACCATTTCCCCTGACAACTGGAACAAGAAAAGGATGCCCACTCTCTCCCTCCTGTTCAATATAGTATTGGAAATCCTAGCTAGAGCAATCATAAATGTGAAGGCAATCAGGGGTATCCAAATAGTAAAAGAGGAAGTCAAGTTATCTCTCTATGCAGATGACAATATTGTATACCTTGAAAACTCAAAAGAATCTGTCAAACTCCTCCTTGCACTGATAAAGGACTTTGGCAAAGACTCAGTGTATAAAATAAATGTGCAAAAGGCAATCGCATTTCTTTACACCAATAATAAACAAAGAGAAACCCAAATAAAAAGTCCAATCCCATTCACAATAGCCATACAAAAAAGAAATACCTTGGCATCTTCCTAACCAGAGATATGAAAGACCTTCACAATGAAAACTACAAAACACTTCTCAAAGAAATCAAAGAAGACACAAACAAGTGGAAAAATATCCCATGCTCATGGATTGGAAGAATCAACATTGTGAAGATGTCCATCTTTCCTAAGGTAATCTACAGATTTAATGCAATACCCATCAAATTATCTGCAACATTCTTCTCAGAGCTAGAAAGAACAATACAGGAATTCATATGGAAACACAAACAACCAAGAATAACCAGAACAATCCTCAGCAAAACAAAACAAAACAAAACAAAAAGCAGGAGGTATCACATTACCAGACTTCAAACTTTACTATAAAGCTACAATCATCAAAACAGCTTGGTATTGGTACAGGAACAGGCATATTGACCAATGGAATAGACTTGAGATACCAGAAGAAAATCCTCAATTTCTCAACCAACTCATCTTCAACAAAGCCTCCACCACCTACCACTGGGGAGAGGAGAACCTATTCAGTAAATGGAGCTGGGAAAACTGGTTGACCACATACAGAAGATTCAAACAAGTCCCCTATCTGACCCCTACACAAATATTAACTCTAAATGGATCAGAGACCTAAATGTAAAACCTCAAACCATAAGGACCTTATAAGATGCAGGACACACACTCATGGAAATTGGATCTGGCATCCAATTCCTGAACAAAACCTGAAACTCATTGTCCAAAAAAGATAAGATAGACAAGTGGGACCTCATTAAACTGACAAGCTTCTGCAAAGCCAAAGAAACCATCAAGAGATCAGGGAGACAGCCCACAGACTGGGAAAAAGTATTTGCCAACTCCATGTCTGACAAAGGCCTACCATCTTGGATCTACAAGGAACTCAAACATGCTGAAAAGAAAAAAACAAACAACCCCATTGTAAAGTGAGCAAAAGATATGAACAGACACATCTGAAAAGAAGACATTCAAGCGGCCAACAGACACATGAAGAAATGTTCAACCTCACTAATCATCAAGGAGATGCAAATTAAAACTACAATGGGATACCTCCTAACTCCAGTCAGAATGGCAATTGTCAATAACTCAAAAAATAACAGATGCTGAAGAGGATGTGGTGAAAAGGGAACGCTGCTATACTGTTGGTGGGAATGCAAACTAGTGCAGCCTCTATGGAAAGCAGTGTGGCGATTCCTAAAAGCTCTAAATATTGATCTCTCATATGCTCCCTCACTCCCCCTACTGGGAATATACCCTGAAGAAATCAAATCACTCTCTAAAAAAGATACCTGCACACGTATATTTATCACAGCACTGTTCACAATAGCAAGGTCCTGGAACCAACCATGCTGTCCATCAAAAGAGGACTGGATTAAAAAAATGTGGTACATATACATAATGGAATACTATGCAGCCACAAAAAAGAACAAAATCATGAATTTCACAGCAACCTGGATGAAACTATAGTCTTTAAAGCTGAGTGATCTCTCACAGAAACAAAGATCTGAGTATCACATGTTTTCACTCATATAGTGGACCTTGAACATCTATCATAATACTATAAGAAAAGGATTGACAGTGGTGGGAAATAATGGTGGGGCTATGGAGGGGAAGTGAGTTGGGATTAATGGTAGTCATTGTCTGGGGACTGGGAGACACTCCTTATCAACAAGGGTGACCGAATGATGCATATTTGTATACATAACCCTTAACTGTAACTCACAATTTTAAAATAAAAAGTATGTTTTTTAAAGAAACTAATTTATAGCCATTATTAGAAAGATGACCCAAGTATAGTCAATATTAAAAGCAGCTAAATGATGATATCTTAAATGAACCGGAAATCTTGTTGATAATAAATGTTATTAAAGTTCAGCTTATTACTTAGCAAACATGATACTCAATGAGCTATTTATGGGCCAGAAAAGATATTAATATGTATGATAATTTTATGCTGAATTAATATAGTATCTTACTTTTTTCAATGTGCTTTTACTTATATTATTGCTTCTGAGCCCCAAACAAAGATGATATATAGAAAATGGTTCCAGCTGGCCTCGGTGACTCAGCCTGTAATCCCACGCTTTGGGAGGCTGAGTTGAGTGGATTGCCTGAGCCCGTGGGTTCGAGATCCACTTGGGCAACTTGGCAAGACCTCATTTCTACAATAAATCCAAAATTAGCCAGGCGTGGTAGAGCGTGCCTGTAGTTCCAGCTACTTGGAAGACTGAGGCAGAAGGATCGCCAGAGCTCAGCAGGTCGAGGCTGCAGTGGCCGGGAGTGGCCATTGCACTCCAGTCCAGGTGACAGAGTAAGATTCCAACTCAAAAAAAAAAAAAAGAAAAGAAAGAAAATGGATCCTCTCTTTTACTAGGAAGAAAAAAGGGTCAAAGAGATTAGGCGATTCGTTTGACCAAATTTACAGTTGGCAGTGGGTGAGTTTAAGTAATGGCTAACTATTGAATTTAATTAACATTTCAGTTTATGGGGATGCAAATAAATCAGGGCAAATAAAAAAGTAGTCATAAATTGCATTTGGGGTGATTTTGAGCTATTAGATATTATTCTGTCAGATCAAATAGGAATTGAGATTATGGAATTCTTATACAAAGAAAAAACAGGCAAAACTCCAATTGTCTAATTTAGTAAAAGATTGATTTAAATTAGTTTGATTTATTATAATCTCTGATTTTTTTTAAGACTTCACAGGCATAGAATTTATGTGAACTCAGAAGCAAAGGCTATTGTTATATGCATTAAGTAAATGTTCTATATCTGTCTACTCTTTCATCTCTGAGCATCAATATCTTTGTCACTAAAAAACACAAAACACTTTTTAAAAATAGGCTGCATAATCTACTTAGTTCTTGAGATCCTTGGTTAACTTACCAGTCAGAATATCAATTTCATTGGGTCCTGTTTAGATGGTTATAATGGAAAAAAACACTCCAGTTGCTCCATAGGCATAAACTGAAACTGCAAAATTGTTTCACATCATCTCTGATGCTGGCAGTATTCAAATGTCCTCTAATTCACATGTTTCAACTGAGAAGACATAAATGAAGTTCTTTATTTTCTTGCTGATGCTTCTTCTTCTTTGGGAGATGGATGAAATTTTAGTTTTTAGTTAATGATGTTGATTTGTACTTGACACATTTAAAGTACTAGTCATTCTTTGCTTTGCATTTCCCCACTAATAACATCTGGCCACTGCATCCTCGACCTGCTGGGCTCCGGCAATCCTTCTGCCTCAGTCTTCCAAGTAGCTGGAACTACAGGCACGTGCTACCATGCCCAGCTAATTTTTGATTTATTGTAGAAATGAGGTCTTGCCAAGTTGCCCAGGTGAGTCTCGAACCTGCGGGCTCAGGCAATCCACTCAACTCAGCCTCCCAAAGCGTGGAATTACAGGCTGAGCCACCGAAGCCAGCTGGAACCATTCTCTATATATCATCTATTCACATTTCTTTATGATAGCATTCACTTATAAAAATGGTTTATAGAGCCACTGGAATGAGGCCACTAATTATTCTAGCTTTAAAAGCATCCACATAAGTAATAATCTGTTCAGTGTTGGTACTTGCTTTTTATTGGTAATTAAAATAATCTGAAATCAAAATTAGAGTAATAAATAAAGCTCATTTTCAGAGATTAAGACAGTAAACAAGAGAGTTCAGACTGCTATTAAGGAACATGAATGTTTTCTGGGCAAAATTTCTTTATGCAAAATGTATGAAGTCTATTTTGAAATTGTTATATATTATGAAATGTTTGCATTCTTATAAATATTTCCCTGTAATTTTAATTTAGCTCCTTGTAAAAATATACAACAATTTTTATGTTCTGGCACAAGGGATGATTGTGTTTCTGGTATGGCTCAAGCTATTATGTGATTCAGGAAAACAGATTCCCTGATCTTCCACATACTCAGCTGCTAAGAGAAATGGATTATCTAGGATCTGAGAGATTGAAGAAGGTGGAGAGGCCTTGTGAGGATAAGAGGGGGTTACTCAAGATTAGTTTCTCTTATTTCTCAATTTGATTTAGGGCTGTTCCAAAAAGAAGATGTGATAAAATTAAATTTTGTGAAGTTCTTGGTTGATTGGTACTCTATTTGATTGTATCGTCATGAATAACATGAATAAAACTGACCTCTTCCCAAAGCAATTAATTATATTTACTTCTCTGAGATTTAGCTTTTTAGTATACTTGTGTACTGTAACAAGATTCCTACCAATTTTCTGGTGCTTTCCATGAACCAGGTTCTGGGCTGTGTGTGTTGAGAGTGGTGTTGCTTTAAAATGCTCACATCCATCATTTTTATTTTATATGTTAGGAATCTGAGGATTAGAATGAATTACCACAAATTCAGCAGCTTAACACAATGTATGTTTATTGTCTCACAGTTTCTCTGGGTCAGGACTTGGCCTTATCAGACTCCTCTGCCCAGAGTCACATAAGGCTACAGTCAAGGTGCTGGACAGGCCATGTTTTCATCTGGAGACTGGACTGGGGAAGAACCTATTTCATTGATTGTTTCCCTTGTTGGCAGAATTCACTTCCTTTCAGCTGCATGACTGAGGGGCCCAGATTTTTGCTAGCTTCTGATTCAAAGATCTCTCTGGTCCTAGAGGCTAACTGCAATTTATTGCTGTATAAGCTTCAGAATGAGGTTACTTACTACATCAAGTCTACAGAAGATGTCTCTGGTGCCAGTCTTCTAAACCAGGATCTTAAGTAATGGAATATAATCACAGGGTGGCACCACCCTTGCCATGTAATATAACTATCATGAGAGTAATGTCCCATCACCTTTGCCATGTTCTAGGTTAGAAGCAAATCACAGGTTTTGTGCACACTCAAAGCAATTCTCGGATCTGTGGCATGTAAAGTGGAAATGATAGACTCTCCTAGATTAACTGTGAGCATTTTGGGACATTACTGTTCTCAGTGCACACAGCCTGGAACCTGTTACATGGAAAACACTAGAAAAGTATACAAGACAGGAACCCTGGGAATGGAATAGGGTGTGGACGTCATGAGAGCCACTTTAAGGTCTACCTGCTGTATTAAGTAAGTTAGGCAAGGTCACACAGCTACTAAAATTCACAGCTAAATGTTACTGACTCAAATACCTCTATATATTAACCACCATGTATTCCCATCTCCATAGATACAAATGAAATAAATTGTGACTATATTAAAAAAAACAGTTGAATTAGTAAAAGATAAGTGGAAATATATTCTTTGTTGATGGATAGGGAGACAGAATGTTTTAAAATATGTCACTACTCTGTGAGATCTACACAAGCAATCCAACCCCTATAAAAACCCCAATGGCATTCTTCAGAGAAATAGAAAAACCTATCATCATAGTTTATGTGAAAGCAAAAATACCATGAAGAGTCAGCAATGTTGAGCAGGAAGAATAAAGTTCAGGCATCACACTTCCTGATTTCAAATTATATTATAGGGGTCTCAAGGAAGATGGCAGCACAACCAGTCAGAGTGTCTGAGTTCCTGTGTGAATGAGTGAGTGTATGGACGAAAGTGTGTGTGTCTGTGTGTAAGTGAGTGTGCGAATGTCTGACAGAGTAGGAACTTGGGAGCAAGCAGCCTGAGCTTTCCTGGTGAAGTGGCTGAGGCTATGGCTGCTCTGGTTGGATTCTAGCACTTCTCATGGTACAGAAGTGAGTGCCATTTTCTGAAATCAACAAAACCCTACTCAGGATGAATTTCTGGGGACAACTGCCACTTGGCACCATGCTCTGCTCCACCATCTCAGCACCAGGCTCGACACTGGCAGCAAAGGATGCAGAGGAACATCACAGAAGAAGTGTAGGGAGGAAGCCAGAGGCTGAGTCCCATTAGAGGAACAAAACAGGTACCCTGCCATCATCTTGGAATCTGGGCAGGGAAGTGCTCCAGTGTGCCCACCATCAAGCAACAGACTCTCTCCTTGTGACTGGTGGGTGGCCTACACATCACTCTGGGGTTGGTCATGATCCCAGAGCAAATATCGCAAAAGCACAAACTTCAGAGGGACAGGATGAGTGCAGAATCTCAGACACCCACCCCCTACACGGACTCAGCCATGGGACAAAGGGTGCAACCAGAAAAAAATGAGTAAGATCCAGCCAGAGAAGGGCAGCAGTGATTGTGGGATTGATCCAACCCACTGCCCCCCAGTAATATTCTAAAAGTTAAACCTACACAATTATGACACAACTGAGCAGGATGAACCCAGGTGGAGCCTGAACTGTGCTGCCTGCACTAGGAGGACCTTGCTCTGGGTTAAGCCTGGCTGTGATGCTTGTCACCAGCACTTATGGAAGAGACACTCTGGCACTTCCTCTCCATAGGGGACCACCCTGACCCACAGAGAAAGGGTGGGAGAGAAGGACCAACACCCTGCAACCCCAGCCCCTGTTGTGGACCACAAGCAGGGAAGGATTGGAAACAAGTGGGTAACTCCAAGCCTTCAGCAGGAGATCTAGCAGGCAGGTTTATCTGCGACCAACTGATAGGAATTACAGAAGCTGCCACAAGAGGGTGCTCAGTGCTCAGAATTATTTTCTTCTATTTTTGTTTTTGTTTTTTGTTTGTGTTTGTTTTTCAGTTTTCCTTTATTTTTATATTTATTTTTCTTTGCTTAAGGTGTATGTGTGTGAATGTGTGTGTGAGGGGTCGATTTGAAATACTATTCCCCTTTTTAAACTTCTTTCATTTTTTGTTTTGTGTGTATATATATGTGTGTGTGTTGGGTAGTTTTTTAGGTTTTGCTTTTTTTCTTTCTGTTTTGTTTTTCTGTCAGTTTCCTTTGTTTAGTGTGCGTCTGTGAGTGTGTGTGTGAGTGTTCATTTTGCAGTCTTTCTCTTTTGCTTTGTTTTTTTTTTATTCTGTGTGTGAATGTTTGTGTGTTTGTTTTGCAGTTTGCCCCCTTTTTTGAGGAGGTTTGTGTGTTTGTTTTAGTTTTGTTTTTGTTTGTTATTTTTCATTTTACTTCTCTGTTCTCCATATTGCTGTTACTTGATTTTGGACTCAGAGGGTATACATACATATGCGTTGCATTGTCCTACTGTGTGGTGGTGGAGAGTGGGTCTCATGGGGACCACACTCCAGTTGGTGAACATTGTGACCTGCAAGTAGTTTCTGAATCCTAGCTCCCCACTTTCCACCTTATTTAACTCTCAAAACAAGAGACAGCACAACTTCCCAGGCTTGTTTCAAAATAGAATAAATTTGGAGGTCCTGTTAATGGAAGGGTACAGGGTTGAACAAATTACAGAATTGAAAGTTTCTCCCACTACCACTGAATAATGGAATTGAAGAAAAAGAAAAAGAGATCTGTCACATTGATAAAAAATTAACAGAAGAACATTGTAACACCCAGAGTACCAAAAAAGATAATGCCCAAAAACCAGACCTCAAAGCCCAATCAATGGAAATCATCAATGATTGGCCCTAGAACAAAAAAGATGTCGGAGTGAAAAGAAAGAGTCAACAAGATTCAAGAAAGGTGAGAAGCAACACTGAAAGAAATTGTAATAGAGATTTTGACCATAAGAACCTTCATTCAGAAAATAACGAACAAGCTAGAAAGCATGGAAGGCAGAATTAAAAAGAATCTCAGAGCTTAAAGAACAAAATGTGAAATTAGCAAAATCTGTTAAAAACAGAAAATTTAGAAGGTAGAAGAAAGCCTCCAAGAGATGTGCAATTATATCAAGAGGCTGAACTTACACCTGAACAGTATTCAGCAAGCAGTAAAAGAAATGGAGAATACTTTGGAACAAGTATTCCATGAGGTTATCCAAGAAAACTTTACTAGCCTCACCAGAGATGCAACCATCCGATCTCAAGAGATTTAGATAATTCTTACAAGACACCAAATGAGACAACCAATGCTTAAACACATAGTAAATCACCTGCACAAAGTAAGTATAAAAGAAAAAATCCTAAAGGCAGTGAGAGAGAAAGATCAGACTACCTACTTGGAAAGACCAATTAGAATAGCAGCATACTTATCAGCAGACACACTACAACTTAGAAGTCCAATTTTCAAAGTCTTCAAAGATAAACAATTTCAATCAAGAATTTCCCATCCAGCTAAGTTCAGTTTCATGAGCAATGAAGAATAAAAATCTTGCCCAGACGTCCAGTCCCCCTTCTGTGCTTAATATTACACCTTCTTAAGCATCTAGACCAGCCCTACAGGAGATGGTTAAGAAGGTGTAATATTAAGCACAGAAGGGGAGGGGGAGAAGGAAAAGGACTATGCATTTCACAAGAGTAAAGAAAAGCACAGAGCTAACAGAACATACAACACACCTGAAAAATTGAAAGCACACACATATATCAATGCAAAAGTTAAAAAAAATCTTATAAGAACTACATGACAAGGATAAATGCTCACTTTTCAATAATCAACCTGAACATGAATGGATTAAATGCACCACTGAAAAGACAGAATGGCAAACTAGATAAAAAAGGCATGCCTCAACAATATGCTGCCTCCAGGAAACACATCTCACCACAAAGGACACCAACACACTTAAAGTTAAAGGATGGGAAATATACTTTCAGGCCAACAGAAAACTAAAAAAAAAAAAAAAAAAATGCGAGTGTTGTGATTTTAATATCACAAAAAACTCTCAAACTTTAAAAAACTAAAAAAAATAGAAAGACATTACTTAATAATAAAAGGTTTAATTCAACAACAAGAAATATCCATCCTAAACATATATGCACCCCCGCACAGAAGCACCAGTATTTATAAAACAAGTACCAAATAAGCTAAAAGAAGATATTGACTCTAGGGGGAGAGGTCAGAATTGGAGATCAGAGAAGTGACTTTAGTCTGATCGCTTATTTTGACTTATGATTTTATCATTGTAACTGTTGGTTTTGATCACGTTTGTTGTTTGCTTTCAGACTTACACTGTTTCTTGATGTTATTGGCCTGTCTCCGTGTAGCTATCAGTACTCTTTAGGGAAACTTTCTTACATGTCTTTCTTCACTTCTTCCCAGCCTTGTGTCTCTTTCTAACCTGATAGTTGGTATGTATATCTGTTTTCCCTCTTGCTCTTCTCTCTTTCTAACTTCCTATTGACCCCCCTTCCTCCATTATTTCCCTTTTTTTATACTCTCCTTTTTAATCTAGGGACCAAGACAACATACTGCTGAATGGACAGATTGTAAGGCAGAGGGATATAGGTTCCAGTGTGCTCACCTGTTCGTGGATGCTAGAATCAGCATTCTGAACAACAGCTTCCCTCTCAATTAAACCTCAAAACTGCAAAAAGTACAGATTACAGCCTATGTTCCAACCTGAAAAGTGAACAAAGCCAGAAGACTCTCATAAGGAAGAATAGGATATTGCAGAAGAGAAATAAAAGCAACCCCACCTTCCCTCAAAAACAGAATTAAAGAAGGGGAGGGAAAGGGGGGAGAGAGAGAAAAATCTACACAAATGAAGAAAAACCAAAAGAAGTGTATGGGTCTCTCCCAGACCCCTGGGAGGGCAAACACTGAGAAAACTGACTTTGGAATGCAAGCAATGAAGAGCCCCCAGCATGAAGGGTCTCAAACTATAAACGTACATATCAAGACAATAATGGAGAGATTAAAAAGAATTGAGGAGACACAAGAAGAAACTAGGAAGGAGCTGATATCTGAGATAACAGTAATAAAGAATACTGTAAATGAAATAAACAACAAACTGATAAGCATGGAAAGCAGAATTACCCAAGCAGAAGAAAGAATCTCAGAGCTTGAAGGCCAAAATATAGAAATAACCCAAACTCTTAAAAACACAGAAAATAAGCTCAAAAAGACAGAACAAAACCTTTAGGAGATGAGTGATTACCTCAAGAGGACTAACCTAAGAGTCATTGGACTTCCTGAGGCAGAAATAGAGACAGAGACCACACTGGAACAAACTTTCCATGATATCATTCAAGAAAACTTCCCTTATCTAATCAGTGGTGCAAAAATTCAAACACAAGAGATTCAGAGAACCCCTGCAAGAGAACAAATGAGAAGACCAACTCCTAGACACCTAATAATTTGCCTAAACAAAGTAGGCATAAAAGAAAAAATCCTAAAGGCATCAAGAGAAAACAGCCAGATCACCTACCATGGAAGACAAATCAGAATAGTTGCAAATTTATTTACAGAAACCCTGCAGGCTAGTAGAGCTTGGAGCCCTATCTTCACAGTCCTAAAACATAAACAATTTCAACCAAGAATAACCTACCTGGCCAAGCTAAGCTTCTTCAGTGAGGGAGAATTAAAATCTTTCCCAGATATCCAATCCCTAAGAACTTATGCTGCCACCAAACCATCTCTACATGAAATACTTAAGAAAGTACTAAACACAGAAGAAAAGGAAAAAAGAACAACGTTCTTCACAAGAGTACAGGGAAAAGAATAAAATATACATGAACCAACCCCAAAACCAAAAGAAAGAAAGAAAAAAAACATGGTGGAGGAACAACAACTCTATAAGAACTCTATGATAGGGACGAACTCTCACATTTCAATAATTAGCCTGAATGTGAATGGACTAAACGCACCACTGAAAAGACATAGAATGGCAAACTGGGTAAAATATCACCAGGGAATGATATACTGCCTTCAAGAGACCCATCTCACTAGAAAAGACATACACAGACTCAAAGTAAGAGGACGGGAAACAAATTTTCAGGTGAATGGAACCCAAAAGAAAGGAGGAGTCACGATCCTAATTTCAGACAAAATACCATTTAAGCTATCAAAAATTTTAAAAAGATACAGAAGGCCACTACGTAATGATAAAAGGTTCACTCCATCAACAAGAAATATCTATCCTAAACATATATGCACCCAACATAGGTGTGCCAACTTTTATAAAGCAACTTGTAGGAAAACTAAAGAAAGATATTAACTCTAACAGCATCATAACTGGGGACTTTAATACCCCACTCACAACCCTAGACAGATCACCAGGACAAAAAATCAGCAAGGAGATCCGGAACCTCAGTGAGACTCTGGACCTAATGAACTTAATAGATACCTACAGAACACTCCATCCAAAGACCACAGAATACACATTCTACTCATCATTGCATGGAACATATTCTAAGATCGACCACATAATTGGACATAAATCAAGCATAAGCAAATTTAAAAGGACTGAAATTCTACCATGCACCTTCTCGGACCACAGTGGAATAAAAATAAACGTTGACAACAACAAGGTCCCCGCAAAACCCACAAAGATATGGACACTAAACAACATGATGCTAAACAACTCCTGGGTCAATGATGAAATCAAAACAGAGATCAAAAGATACCTGGAAACAAATGAAAATGAAGAAACATCTTACTAAAATCTCTGGGATGCCTTGAAAGCTGTAATAAGAGGGGAATTTATATTCCTACAAGCACACATGAAGAAAATGGAAGGAACACAAATTAACAGCCTAATAAGCCACCTAAGGAAGCTGGAAAAGCAAGACCACAAAAACCCTAATTTCAGCAAAAGAATTCGGATCACCAAAATAAAAACCCAAATCCAGGATATAGAAGACAAAAATAAAATACAAAAAAATCAATCAAACAAAAAGCTTGTTCTTCAAAAAGGATAAACAAGATCGATGGTCCCCTAACTAGACTGACCAAGAAAAAAGTCAGAAAAAAACCAAATAAGCACAATCAGAAACACAAAAGATGAAGTCACATCTGACCCTG
>NW_007249441.1:27633-28338 GCF_000164805.1 Carlito syrichta
CCCCAAATTTCTCAACCAACTCATCTTAGACAAAGCCTCCACCACCTACCACTGGGGAGAGGAGAACCTATTCAGTAAATGGTGCTGGGAAAACTGGCTGACCACATGCAGAAGATTGAAACAGGACCCCTATCTATCCCCATGCACAAAGATTAACTCCAAATGGATCAGAAACCTAAATGTAAAACCTCAAACAATAAGAACCTTAGAAAATGAAGGAAATACCCTATGGAAATCGGAGCTGGCATCCAATTCCTGAACAAAACCCGAAACCCACAGGTCATAAGAGAGAAGATAGAAAAGTGGGACGTTATTAAACTGAAAAACTTCTGCAAAGCCAAAGAAACCATCAAGAGAGCAGGGAGACAGCCTACAGACTGGGAAAAAGTATTTGCCAACACCAGGTCTGACAAAGGCTTAACATTCTGGATCTACAAGGAACTCCAACTTTCTGAAAAGAAAAAAACAAACAACCCCATTATAAAATGGGTAAAATATATGAACAGACACTTCTCAAAGGAAGACATCTGAGTAGCCAACAGACACATGAAGAAATGTTCAACCTCACTAATTATCAGGGAGATGCAAATCAAAACCACACTGAGATACCACCTAACTCCAGTCATAATGGCAATTATCAACAACTCAAAAATAGCTGCTGGAGAGGGTGTGGCGAAAGGGAACACTTCTACACTGTTGATGGAG
>NW_007249441.1:28902-72948 GCF_000164805.1 Carlito syrichta
TCATATCATGGACCTTGAACATCCAATGTAATACTATAAGAAAATGACTGATGGTATGGGAAACTATGGAGGGGGAGATGGGATTAACAGTAGCAAATATCTGTCTGGGGACGGGGAAACAGCTCTTAACAACAGGGTGCCTGAATGAAACATAATTTTATACCTCACCCTTAACTGTACCCCACAACATCATAATAAAAAATACTGATTAAAAAAATAAATTTAAAAAAAAGGCAAGAAATTGGGGTAAATGAAGACAAACATGTGAAATGATAAAATAAGTCATTGGAAATAGCAAAAGCAATAGAAACAAATTATATATATTTAAATTAGTTTAAAAATAATTTAATTTAATTTTTTTTTTGAGTTGGAGTCTCACTCTGTTACCCAGACTGGAGTGCAGTGGCCGCTCCCAGTTATGGCAGCCTTGACCTGTTGCGCTCCAGCGATCCTTTTGCCTCAGCCTTCCAGGTAGCTGGAACTACAGGCACACGATATCATGCCTGGCTAATTTTTTTATTTATTGTAGAGAAGAGGTCTTGCCAAATTGCCCAGGCGGGTCTCGAACTCACGGACTCAGGCAATTCAATCACCTCAGTCTCCCAAAGTGCAGGATTACAGGCTGAGCCACTGAGACCAGCTTAATTTAATTTTTAAAAAAAGTTATAAATCAGCTGGGTGTGGTAGCGCATGCCTGTAGTTCCGGCTACTTGGAAGGCTGAGGAGGAAGGATCGCAGGAGCCCAGCAGGTCGAGGCTGCGGTGGCCGGGAGCGACCACTGCACTCCAGTCTGGGCAACATAGTGAGACTCCAACTCAAAAAAAAAAAAAAAGTTATACAAGAAACATGATATTTGAGGAATAAAAGAAGAATGCTAAGAACCTGTTTCAATTACCAGGAGCAAAAATAAAAAAGGAGACAAGACTTGAAGACAGTGTGGTGGTCATCCAAGACACATTGGACTATTTTCACTGAATAGTTGGTACGTTTTTTCCCTCCAGTCTGCACCTCTGTCTGAATTTTCTTTTATGACACGTGCACCTCAATGGATTTTCCTCATTCTTTATCACTCAGTGTAAGTGATCTTTAGAAAGGAGACTTTCCTGAGGGGACTAAATTTTTCTGGGTTTTTATTCTGCACTGCATGGAGAAGTCAGCACGTACACATTCTCCTGGGCTAAATTTTGATGATTCTGGGCTGAATCTATATTTCACACATGATCCAAATAGATTTCATGGTTGACAAAACATGTGGGAAATTAAAATAAAACATGCCATGAAACAAGTTTAAAAAAACAGTCCTGCACCAAAGAAAAGATGCTCACAACAAGGCAAAAAAAATGTTTTCAGGTAAAGAATTTCATAATGAAAGTTATGATAGATCCATAAATACATCACATGCCTGAGGAAGGCATTGGCTGAACAAATGCATAGACTCGAGGTAGTGTAGTAACATTCTGAAAACACTATATTTGACAAAAATATCAGGATTTAACAGCTTAGAGATGATGATCTGAATCATGTTTTATAATATCCATGAGCACCCAGAAATCGAGTCATAAAGTTTTTCCCTCTGAAACCTAATTTTTGGTTGAGTTTGATTATCTTTATTAAGTTAGAGAATGAGATTTTATCATTAGTTAAAAAAGTGTTTCAAAGTAGATATTGGTTAAGTATAGAATGACTAAAGAGGAAAATAAGAGCTTAAGTATATAGGGACAGTGAATAATGAAATATGTTGGGCATGCAAAATTACAAAGTCAGAAAGTTTACCTTGAAATTTCAATGACACTTTTATTATTAAATGAAACTTTCTTGTTGTGGGGATTAAATTTATGATATATAGATCTATTCAACCCTTAGGTGTAATTCAATAACAGTTATGATGAGGAAGGTCACAGTGAAGTGCTGTCAAAAAAGAATGACCTAATATATTTGTAATAATTTTGACATAGAGTTACAGGTATTTGGAACTAATTAAGCTGGCAACATGATGAAAATATACCCCCAGTTTTAAAGAATATATTAGAATAAGTGAATTCTAATGACTAACATCTCAATATAGCATCTTCTGGTTTTGGTTTACTGTATCTAGGAGTGCCTTAGAGAGGGGGAGCAGAATTTGTTGCCAAAACCTCAAGGATGAAAAGACCACGAATGTTTCGTGCAACTGGAAGTCCAGGGTAGAAAAATGCCTTCATGGGCTGGGTAAAGTTGCCTTAAAATGTGTAGAGAACGGTAGATTCTGTCACATTGTAGAAAGAAATCAACACTTCCTCATACTGCAAGAAAATCCCCTCTCTCACGGGGGCGACTGGGACTTTAAAAATATAAGAGGGCATGGAGTTGGCCTTGTAAATACCACCCTTCAAGGAAATGACCCAGAAACCACTCTCAGGATAAATATTCAAAAAGTCCGCCTTCCTGTTAACTGAATCCAAACACAGTCCTATTTCCCACATGTTCTTCTCTGCCACATTAACCTCCCAATAATGCTGACCACCAGAGAAACTATTTTGACCCAAAACCACCAGCATAACAGAAAATCTTTCAGGATTGTCAGGGATGTCTTGCTTTTGTGAAGTAAATATCACACTTTTCCCATCATCTGACACAATGAGGTGAGGGTGAGCCGTGTCTTTATCCAATTTTATGTCTTCTGCAGAAAAATAAAGTTGAATAATTGATTGTTGGCCTTAAAATGAGATCTTCTAATATCACAGAGGGGGGTAAAGGCATGAATGAGGAAGGAGGCAGATTGCAATTTATGGTCTTTGCCATAAACACAGAGACAAATACACATCTTCTCCTTATCATTGCCCATGATGCCAACTCACTCACAAATCTAAAGTCTCTTCTTGCAGAAAACATCTCTAAGTCATTTGTTCTGTGAAATTGACTTGTGGTGTCTCATCAGAGTTTCCAAGGACACACTCAGATTCTCCCTCAGTATTTGTACTAGGATTCACACCATGGTTGGAGTGAAAAGTACAGCAGAGGATAGGGAAGTCCCAGGGAGACAACACCACATGCTGAGCAGAGTCAGAGCACATCAGAGAGGAGACAGACCAGGGCAGCTGAGGAGGGGAGGATGGAGAATAATGGGAGGGTAAAAATAAGAGAATGAGAATTAACAATAGCTTGTCTAACATCAGGAAAGGACAAATAGGGTAGCAGCCAAGAGGATAAATATGGTCACCACAGTAGGTTGTTCTTTGCTTTTTTCAGGTAGGAGAAATACCAGCACATGTTTATTCTGAAGACAATTATCTAGTAGACACGGAAGATACACAGTTTCAAGAGGAGAGGGGGAGAGAACTGAATCCAAAACCTATATATTTTTTGGCTTTGTAGAATCTTGTGGTTGCGGTTCTGGCAGGTAGAATAAAGTGAAGACTGATTTCTGACTGACTTAGAACCTGCAAGTAGAATAGGGGACCTTGTTGTATCTGCTCTTTGAATAGCGTGTGCATGAATTTTAGACAGTCTTTTCTACAGCCATCTCTTCCATTTAATGACTTGGTTCTTATATAACATTAGGACTAAATTATCAAGAATAAAATAATTTTGTGAGTATAAATGAGTAGCACAAATTTTCTGGGCAAAATCTTTCTCTTTATATAGAATTTTGGAGAAGTTAGATGATAAACGTGAAGTAATCCTTGAAAACATATCACTCACTACTCATTTACCTGCAAATCTCCGAGCTTCATTCAGACCTACAATTAGATGGAGACATTCAAGATTAGCTAGATGACTAATCAGGGTAGAAGTTGTAATAGATAATGGCTGTTGGGAGCTGGCCATGGAGGCCCACTGAGCGTTAGGGATCAGGGAGGGCCATGGACCCTGAGACTACTAGAATGTGTTCAGGAGCCGTTGACCCCATTTTCCTCCTCCTCTTACCATGAAGCACAAGTAACCTAAAGAAACTCTGCTGATCTAAGCTGAAGGCTCTGTGACAGTGACAGGCATGGCTTACTCTAGAAACTCATTGCTCCTGTTTCCCATAAACTACGGTTTCAGCTTAGGTATTAGATATAATTCAAATTCTGGTCACATTTGGGAGTCTTTTATACAGTACAAGCTTCTTTATAAGATTTAAAAGTATATTTGCAGAATTAGTATATAGTTATGGAGAGCTGGTATAGATGGTTAGATGGTATAGATGATTATCTAGAGTTACCAGAAATGGCCCAGCACAAACCTTGGGCTGGGCCACATTCCTGAGGGCCCAGCACATACTTTGGACTGGGCTGCATTCTTTTAGACCGGCTTTAGCTATAGTTAGTGTAGGGTTTTTCTACCTATTATATAAATTGAATTTATTTTATTCATAGACAGTATTGTAGAATAGGTCATGCTAATGTCAGGGAATCATGTTAGTTCAAGCATGACCAATCATGATATTTTGAGGTTTAGTAAGAATACAGTGAACTTTAGAAATTTCATTGTCTCCATTTTCTACTATTGTGGTTTTGGCCTTAGCACATTTGCAGTTTATATTTGGGTTTTATTTTTAGAAGCTTTGTTGCTGATGATCAGCTTTATATATTAGGATTAGGAATTAGAAACTTTCATAGAAATTAGGATAGATATATAGGACTTTAGAATAGCCATTTTGTTAAGATATTGTAATCTATTGTTCCAAATAGTGGCCCACCATGAACCTTGGACTGGGTCACATCCTTTAGAGCCCAGCGTGATCTTTGGACTGGGCCACATTCTTTAGGAGTTGGTTTAAGCTTCCTAGCATTGTGTAAGTAGTATTAGCATAGAATAGAAAGGCAATAAAATTTAAGTTAGTCATCATGGGTGTTGTGTGCGCACGAGCTTTAGAAGTTATTGATTATCAGAACATCATGAAGCTAGTAGGGATTGTTGCATTGCTTTTGAGGAACATTAACTAGCGAAGGGAACAATAAGACAATTTGGGGGTTTGTCCCTCCTTGTACCTGGGAAAACATTTGGTGCGTAGGGGATGCCCCTCCTGCACCTGGCTTTGTGTTCATGTGAAAGACTTGTGAGACTGTGTAAAATTTGGGGATAAATACCTGCTGTAACTTTCAATAAATGGCTTCTGCGCTAGACAGAGTCCAGTCTCTTTCTTTCTCCCCCCTTCTCTTTATTTCTCCAGAATAATTGCTGACACTGCCACACCTTCCAAGGGACCTCCCAAATCTCTCTGCAGGGACTGGCCCCCTGCAAATGGCGTATGGCAGACCAGAAATGAGAATCTTGACTTCACTTACCCTCTTCTCCCAAAAGTCTTTTTCTGCCTGTAACCAATCCCAGAGAGAAATGAATGTTTTGTGGAGCCAGGGACTATATTTTAAAGTTGGCACAGGACAGAATAATAGAACTTACCAAGTTCATAAGTGTCTAAAAACAAAACAAAACTAACAAACAAAAAAGAAGGCAAACATGAATTTCTGAAAGACAAATACATTATATCTTAGGATATGACCCCTATATGATTTGTAGGATATCAGAGAGGGTCTGGGTGAGATTTCTAGAGTTTGACACTCAAAGACTGACAGGATACCTTGTCCTAGATATCTACATGAGACATCACATGGCATGTTGGAGTCAAACTGTCACTGTGACTATAGAATTTGCTTCTGAAGTCCACCACAGTCATTCTTTATTGCTTCACGATTTCTGCTGCATTGGTTCAGTTTATCTTCATGAGATCCCTAAGCAAACTGCAAACATTTTCTATTCACTAAGTGAATGTTTAGCATCTACTTTGACCAGGTGCTGTCTTCTGCACTAGGATCATCATGATAGGCAAGACACAGTCTGTTCACCCACATGGGCAGAGGTAGGCTACCTGTCAACTGTAAGTCCTTGTGCCTCACAAGAAAAGGTGGCACTTTAGGCCTTCCTGAAGATTTTGACAACTTTTTTTTGCGGAATTACAAATTCCAGTTATTGTAACACAATGTGTTCATTTCATTAAAACAATAAAAGAAAGAGATAAACCACATTTACATTAAGCTTTTGTTACCTAGACATAGCCTCTTTAAATACATTTGTTGTATATATCCAGAATATTTCACCCCAAATCAACAGAAAAGAACCATGCAAGATGCTACTTCATAATCCATTCTAGTCAGTTAGAAACTACTCTTTAAAATATTTTCTGTGAAGACAAGCATTCTTATAACATAATTGAATGGCTGAATGGACTTAAGATGATATAATATAGATTATCATGGCATAAGAATAAATAATATGCTAGTCTTCCCTTAGCATTTAAGCAATACTTTTTTCTAATTACTATAAAAGCAAACAAATACTTTGCATATGTCTCATCAGAGAAAAAAGAGAAAAAGTAAAGACAAAAGTCATGTTGTATAATCAGTCAATCATCACATGAAGTAAAAATGTGATTTGTGGTTATAAAGACTAAAGACTAGGAAATAAATTATAAACATTGAATAGACTTTAGACCTCTTTTATTATCCAAGAATTGCTTAGGTCAGGTCATGTCTCTCAGTGGCCTATACTAAGGAAGAGACCATTAGTGTAAAGAGAGTCAGTGAATAAGTGAATTCCATGGCTAAAAAGTAATGAATCCCACCACCTCCATGGCTAAAAAGTAATGAAATCAGCATGTTGAAATACAGGTAGCAGAAAGAGAGAAGCACTATTTGTTCCTCCTCCTCCATCACCCTCACAACATCCTCCACCGTGTACTCTTCCCTGAGGGATCTTGATTCTGGCTCCATTAAGGTCTCTGATGCCTTGCCTCCACCCTTTCAGAAACTTCACCATCCTTCTGAACCTCCTCAACTACTGATCCTCTGTGTCTGCTCTACCCATAACAGTAGATTCTATAGTTCAGTCTCTTAAAACCAAAATCTTATGAACAAACACTTAAGCCTCTCTTCACTAAAAAGTCTTAGTTATTTTTACCACTTAGTTATTTTTACCACCAAACTCTAACACAGTCTGCAGTTTTTCAGTTTTTCCACTTCTCTGGTCTCATCTCTTCTGATAGTTTTTTTAATGTCTAATTTTCTTAATATTTGTTATTTTTATTTTAATATTAGACACATGGAGGAAAGAGATATCTCATTCTTAATTACATATGCATCACCATTGAATGGTACAATTTATATGAGATGCCACGATTATGAGAAATAAATGTAAAATGATTATGGTGATGATGAAATAGTGTTTGCCTGTCAGGATTTTTTTAAATATAACTAATTAAAATTGCTTAAGCTATAATGAAGGTTTTTCTTTTTTCCAGGTGTGATGTTTGTTCTAATGCATTCAACTTTTTTTTTATTCCAAACAAGTATTATTCAATTCTGTAAAAAGGGATTGAGCGGAAGTATTGGAAATGTAACAAAATTGAATGCGATGGTTTGCAGTTTAGGATTAATTTGAAGTCAATGCTGACTCAGTGTAAATATATTTCTGTCATCTGGGACAATTGAGAGCATTTTTTTTTGCATTTAATCAATTGTTTGTCTTCTTTCCAAGCAGAAGATTTACATCTGAATATGATCCAAGACAATAAAGTAGGAACAAGTTTGCAGACACCATTGAACATGACTCTGGGCCAAGGCTATGTAATTTTGGCTCAGGTCTAAGGGAGAGGGGCCATTTATAAAGCACTGAAATAGCTCTGTTGAAGTCATCATTGTGTTATTTTACCACAAATGTCTTCAGGACCTTCAGGAAACACAGTTCTGGAAGGTGAGAGTAAGGTGCAGGCCTGAGGGAGTAACCTTCTAATTCAATGCCAGGAGCAGCAATGTCAGGACCATTCACATCCTACAGCAGGATGCTGATAAGCTTTGGAGGACTCAAAAGGCCCCAGGAGTGGCCTGGGTTGGTCTCTTAGAGAAAGCCCGGTATACCTCTCCCCATGGCCATGGAGAGCAGGTAGCAGCCATGTGCGTGGAGCAGATACCAATTCTTAGCTGGGTCCCTGGGGAGGCTTTCCTCTGTTTGTCAGGAGCACCAGTTGCAGGTGCACTTTGATGTCAGTCTGCGTGCGGTGGGAGTTTTATTTGTGGCATGATGTAGAATTTAAAGGACAAGATGATGTTTCATGGACTCTGGTGGAAGGATCCAGGGGCAGGTAACATTGATGTTTAACTGGGTAAGTATAAGGCATGCATTCAAAGATCTAACGAAATTCGAAACATTTCAGGTTCAAGCATTTGGGACATGGGATACTCAATCTGTATACAACCAGGGGACTGCTGACCATCACAGAGTGACACATGCAAGATCTCAGGGAACCCAGCCTCACAAGATAAGCTGACACTCTTTTTTTTTTCTTCATTTATGCCTAACAACCTTCTCTATGCTATGAACATTCACAATTACTTTATAAAATATAGTAGAATGACATTTTAGTTATCTTTCAACACTATTTTAGATCATAAAGGGACATTCACTTATGTGTGGATTTGAACTTTCTTATAATAATAGAAGAGCATCAAGGGCAGAATGTTAATTGATATTAAGGGTTCAAACACAGCCTGTTTGAAATAAGCATCTCATCATTCTCTTATTCTCCTTTCTGTATAAACATAATAAATTAAAACACAAGTATGTTAAAAAGGGTATTCCTGTCTTCCCACCAAAAATTAAAAAAATAAATAAATGCAACATTCGATATCTTAGTCTCACCTGAAATCAAGCACCCTTGAGTAAGGATCCACACCAGGTGGGACTTTCTTCTAATCACTTGTTGGACCCCCTCTAAAGGTTTTGTAATAGACTGAGAATCTCAAAATCAGTGATAGACACCACCTTTGAAAGTTCTTGAAGAAGGGATAAAATTGTGGTTTCTTGGCACCTGTTTTGTCAGTTGGGACCTCAAACAAACCTTCATGACAGAAAGAGGCTTCCACACAGGTCTCCTGACTCACTTAGTCTTCCCCTGAGTTCTGGGTCCTCTGAGGTCAAGAGATCAAGGTTAGAGAAATGAAGAACAACTTATGTCTTCTTAGTGTCACCTGGGTGATTCAAAGCTCAAGTGGGAAATTTTCTCTTGGAGGGTATTTTCATAAGTCTCTCAATGGTCCCTTAGTGTCCACATTCATTGATGTCTCTTCATGGGGAGACTGTCCACTTCAGAACTCTCTCATGACCCCTGCACTTTACTACTTTCTCCTGAAATTGGATGGAGTCTGGCTGGTGCTCATGGGCAGGTCTATTCACCAGCTCCTGACCAAGTCTTTTCCCTGGGCCTTTCTTTGGTCCTCAGGAATTCAGTCAAAGACATGAGGTTCAGATCAATCTAAGATCAAATTAATATAAGAGATTATATAAAGACAAAGAAAATTTGGTGAATGATGTTTAAATGAAAGGAAGGAAGGAAGGAAGGAAGGAAGGAAGGAAGGAAAGAAAGAAAAAGAAAGAAAGAAAGAAAGAAAGAAAGAAAGAAAGAAAGAAAGAAAGAAAGAAAGAAAGTTCATGTTAGGGTTGTCCTGCATAATCTGGGAAAAAGTGTGCAAAATAAACATAGACAAAGAAAAATTAAATAAAAGTTAATTTCCACTCAGGATTTATCTGAGGATAGCAACTACAGTTTGGGCACTTGAGCAAGCCACTGGCACTAGCAGAAGGGAGAGACACATGGTCCAGCACTGAGGCACTAGGCAGGCACTGTGTCTAGCAGTAGAAAAAACATGTTGCTCTGTCTTCTGTCACTAACCTGGACACTGGCACTAGCAACAGAGAAAGACACATGGTCCTATTTTGTGATACTCAATAGACCTTAAGGACAAGTATCAGAGAAAGTCATGTAGTCCTGTCCTGTGGGACTGAGCAGTCCATTAGGACAAGTGCAGAGAAAGAGGTGTGGTCCTGTGTTTTGGCACTTGACAGGCCATTGGGACATGTGTCTGAAAAAGACACGTGATCGTGTCTTATGGCACTTAGCTGGCCATTAGGACAAGTGTCAGAGAAAGACATTTAGTTCTGTGTTGTGACACTTAGAAATACGTTAAGTCAGAGTAAGACATATGCCCCTGTCTTATGGCACTGAGCAGACCTTAAGGACAAATATCAGAGAAAGAATTGTAGTCCTGTCTTGTAATACTTAGCAGTCCATTAGGACAAGTGTCAGAGAAAGACATGTGGCCCTGCCCTGTGGGACTTAGCAGGTCACTGGGACTAGCAGCAGAGGTGGATGTGTGGTCCCATCTTGGCATGCACAGGCAATATGCAGTGTAATCATGAGAGGATGCATATCTGCGGGCCCTGGAGAGCCCTCAGAACCCTCCTGAATAAGTAGTTCACCAAGTCCTGCATGAAAAGTGGGGTTAATCTAAAAAGGATCAAGAAAATGAGCGTTTCAAGAAGAGGGAAACATAGGTACAAAGGCCTAGGGGTCTTTTCTTCTCACCTTTAAATGGTAGAGAAGCCCTAAGTCCCTTTCTGATTTACATGAAACTGTTAACCCATGATTTATTCACTAGTTGTCATCTCCTCTTGCCCATTTACCTTTGTCTTTCCTTGCACGACATAGTAGAATACACGTGGACACCGCACCAATCACCAGAGAAATCATGAACACAACTGGCTCCACTATCCAGTGATTTATCCCAGGGAAAAAGCCATCTGAAAAACAAGAATGAGATCCAGCTTGACATCAGGTGACCTGGTTGCTGAGTATGAGTCCTAGGTTTATTTCTTCAGGGAGATGTTATCAGGAGGGCTCAGACTCTAAACAATCCTTGTCCTCCCTGCAAGTCTAGGGAATTCAAGAATTCTGAAGAGCTTCTGATATTTTCTTTTCCACAAAGAAGAAAACAAAACAAAATAGGTATATCCTATAGCCCTCCATACAGGACTTATAAGTGCATGGACCAGGATATATGTCCAGGTATCTGGGTTACGGTCATTCCGGTCACACCTAGATCAACTGTGACAACTGGGTGCTGACTCAGGGGAGAGCTGACCTGCAATGGAAATGTGAGTTTCCTCAGTGAGGATCAGGTTCTTATGATACAGGACAGTTCATCTCCTGAATTTCTGTCTTCTGTGATAGATGTTTCCACATGAAACAGACCATTTTCTTCTGCTGTCTTTGTTTCGGAGTCTGGTGCCAAAGACCGTCCTTGCACATCCCTCCATTCCACCTCAGGCTCTGGGTACCACCCCTTGGACATACAAGTCAGCTTAATGCCCCTGGAGTTGGCAGGTTCCAAGTGAATTTGAGGAGCTGAACCTGAGCCTGGGAACATCAAAGTGAGGCAGAGAAAGGGGGGCAGAGAGAGAGGGAGAGAAAACACTTCTTCAGGAATTTATGACCTTTCACAGGGGCCAGTGAAGTTGTGCTTATTAATAATCAAACTCCATGAATCTCAACTCTATATTATATGAAAAACGGGGTACAGAAATACTGACATCTTAGGGGTATGGTGGTCATAAGGATAAACTCTGGGATCAAAGGGTCAGTAGAACCTGCTGACAATTGGGAGCAAAGTACACCTAGTGACTCCAGCTCTCTGTGTCTCAATTTCCTTTCTGCAAAATGGAGGTATAAGTCTCTATTCACAGGGTCAATATTAAGATTATAACAAACAAAATGCTTAGTGGTTAGTAATTAAAAAACACCAATGATCTTAAAGATTCATCAGTTGAGAATACAAGGAAAGATGATTTCTATTTGTCCGTGGGGTCTTTAATAGGAAAGGATGTCCAACAGTATCTCATGGACTTTGGTTGTCTCCTGAGAGTTGAAGGAAGCAGCACTTGTGTTTTCTAAAGACTAAATGACATTTTAAAGCACCTTGTGGAAATATGATAGAGTTGTATTAATTTAAGAGATTTTTTGAAAGGTAGAGCTGTACTTTTCATCCAGCCTCTCTATTTACTTCATTAATGTGCAGACTGAGGTGAAGGCCTCTAGGAAGGAACCTGTCATGATGAATTGGCTAAATTCTCATCAGAGATAGAAGGGAGTAAGATCAAGAGTGATCTAAGGTGTTGGAGAGGGGTTTCCAAGTGCTGTCTCAGTCATTAATGAGATAATTTGAGTCAAACAATGGGTCAAAAGAAGAAAAAGTATCAGTGCGAAAGTCAGGTTCCTGGGTTTTCTCAACCTTATGGGTTTAGTTGGTGTGTATCAGGGATGAATAAATGTGACCATGGCACAGGAAGGCACTAGGGACTTTTCTATTTAACCTGTTAGAGAGTCTAGGATTCTTCCTATTCTATGTCCAAAGTCTGGACAGAAAAGCCAGACATTTTCGTCAGTAAAGGACACTGTCTAATTTTTAGTTTTTGGTTTTTTTTTGAGTTGGAGTCTCACTCTGTTGCCCAGACTGGAATGCAGGGGCCGCTCCTGGCCACTGCAGCCTTGACCTGCTAGGCTCCGCCTTAGCCTTCCAAGTAGCTGGAACTACAGGCACGCGCTACCATGCCAGGCTAATTTTTTGATTTATTGTAGAGATGAGGTCTCGCCAAGTTGCCCAGGCGGGTCTCGAACCTGCGGGCTCAGGCAATCCACTCACCTCAGCCTCCCAAAGTGCGAGATTACAGACTGAGCCACCGAGCCCAGTTTAATTGTTTAGTTTGATACTAAAGCTTCTAATTTTATTTCTTATATAATAGAAAATATTCTGGTTCCGTTTGCAGCATATATTTGCGATTTCACTCACAATTGTAGATTAATGGATTTTATAACCTATCACTTACGATTGATAAACTAGACTAATGGCATGAAACAGTGATGAGTGGGACATCACATACAATTTAATACACTAAGGTCCTGGTATCTCTAAAAAATCTATTACCCTCAACATCCTTAGATATTTTAAATATCTCTTGGCATGAACTTGGGTCTGTGTGGACCCAAAGTATAATAGAATCCTTTCCCAGGGAGGAATGAGGACTCATGGCTGCCTGCAGAGACTGCATCTCAGTGGAAACTGACTCCTGACCTGACCAAACTTCACTCCTCCAGGAGGGAGGGGTGATTAAAGAAACATGTACCATGGATCACACACCTTAGAGAACCACAGAAATTCCAGGTAATCTGAGAGAGAATCAAGGAGTCTGTGAGAGGCTGGCATTTTCCCTGAGACAGGCACAGCTGGGAACTAATTGAGCAATAGTGCCTTGGCACCACCTTGAGGTGGA
Source organism: Carlito syrichta (assembly GCF_000164805.1). Taxonomy (NCBI): domain Eukaryota; kingdom Metazoa; phylum Chordata; class Mammalia; order Primates; family Tarsiidae; genus Carlito; species Carlito syrichta. The sequence continues at coordinate 42,025 of NW_007249441.1, forward strand.
CAATGTTCACATGGACCTGCCACAGGAGGAGCAACCCAGGGGCCCGGGATGTCTGGTGCAGAAGTAAGAAGAGACAGTCAAGAAAGAACACGATTTTCTAGTTTCTAATAAGCTAAAAAAGCATAGACCAAAATGAAATTGTTCTACTGCAATCAGGAAAAAAGAAAAAAACAGCTGCCTACACGGAAACTCCTAAGAGCAAGTTCTCAGTTTGGAGAAGTCTTTCTTCTTGATTAACACTGAGATTGTTTAGAATATGCATTTAATAAGTTATGATTGCAATATTTTCATCGACTTATATTGTCGTGGAATATAAGGCATTAACAACTGCCCTTGCAATCTAGCAGTGCATATTGTTTCATGAATTCGGACTCCTCCCATATGTACACTGTAAAAGTTGGCATCTGTAAACATTGCATTTAGCTCAGACTTAAAATCTTGGGCATTTCTCCTATCCATCAGGAACATGAAGAAGTCAAGCAATGTTCTTAGGCCTGGTGGGGTCATTCTGGCTTAGCGGAACTTTGAGAGGCTCTTACATGTCTTGTCTTTGATGTAGGCACACAGAACAAATTAGAAAGCATTCCATAAGCTTTATCTAATTTTAATTTAATTCAATTTTATTTGTTTGCTTTGTAAAAACATCTGCCTTTGCATCTCAGATTTAGGTAAAGTGTTTATCAGAAGACCTTCCCTGCTGGAGAAGGAAGATTCCTGGAAATGTGTTAGATAACCATTGCTGAAATTCAGAACAACTCAGGGGGAGCCTGATGCCTGAGGGTCCCTCAGTAGCCTCGAGATTTGCAATGCCTGCCACTGAATAACTTGGGATCAGTAGAGATACCATACAGAAATATTTTATACTCATGTGAAATTACTTTGAGCAGAGATCAGAAGTACTTGGGACAGGGCAGACCAAACTGATCTGGATCATGACATACTGCTCTTTGGAAAAGCAGTGGTACCAGTGGCCTCTCAAGTTCAAAGCCACTAATTCATCTCACCCATGACTTGGGAAATGTTAAACAAGGCTGTTATCATCAGACTAGGGAAGACATTATCTGACTAGGTAGAAAGCTATTCTGTGAGGATGAGAAAGACATACAGAAAACCAGGTCCTGATGAGAACTGGTCAGGTTCCTCTTGCCTCTGTCTGGTTGTTTCTGAGTTTTCGAGGAGGGACTCATATCTCTGGACTGATGTGTATCAGGGACTCTCACAGTTAGAAAACACTAGACTCCCTGCTTACCCTTACACTTGAGCAATTATGGTAACAAACAGCAAGTCATGAATTCATCTCTATGACAACCTAAATAACTTTTAAAAACCTGAGTAGATGGATTTCAACTCTTTAATCATTCATGGCATTCTATTATGTTTTGTATAGATCAGACACCTTTGTCTACATATGCCAGTATCAACTCTGACACTGTAGAGTGCTGACTGAACAAAAGTACACTAGAAATTGTTGGGGTTTTCATTCCAGGGCTTTCATTCCAGGACTTACTTTGGCCAAGAGCTTGCAATTTGCTTCACTGTAGTATGTGGAGATTGAGAAGAAACAGCTAAAATCTCATTATCTAAGGTCAGATGAGATAGATCCTGAGAATCACCTGCCCTTGGGTGATGTTGTCCCTCAGGAATTCTGTTCTTGATACTCTGATCTCTGCTGTGCCACATGTCTTGGGAAATCCCTATCGTTATACATCGGGCTTGACAGATGGTTATGTTACCACATGACCTCCATATTCTGAGCATCCTTTGATGGGCTGAGGTGGCAGGGCAATATAGTCTCTCCTCCTACCAAAGAAATGACTGGAGCTGCTGGTCCCATCACATGGAAATCTCCTGGAAGCAACTTAGAAAAAGGTAGAATCAACAGAACCTGTGACAGACATGGTTGTGACCTGCAAATGGAAGACTAGTAGACATAATGAACTGTGGCCAATAACAATGCTCAAAGACACTGTTAGAACAAGAGGCAAGAACAGGACCTCATGCCAGTGTGCAACAGTCACGTGCCTTAAACAAAATTTAATGTTTCTCATTTTCCTAGTATTGGAAGTCAAATTCACATAAATCACTTTACTTAAGGCTCATAAGAACTAGTGTATTATACACATCTTCACCTTAGAGATGAGGAAATTTAGTCAAGGAGTAATTGGGTAATTTTCCCCAAACCTACTTCATAAGGGATAAAATGAGGATTGCAATAACGGCAACCAAGTATGTTCTTTATTTAAACCATGTGTTACTCAATAAGATTATAATGAAATACAATATGAAAATATTAAAAAATAATATTGTTGTGAAATAGAAAACTTAGAATGCTATATAGCACTGCTTCCTGAAATTAGAAAATTAATGTACAGTATGTGTACATAATGAATATTCTAAAATCTAAGTATAGTACATCTCTGAGTATAGCATTTTGAGAAGGAACTACAAAACTTACTTAAAAATTTAAATTTTGCCTGATGCCCAAAGGGAGAGACGCCTTTTCCTCCCTCTCTTTTCTTAGAGCACTTCCTTGAGAGCACTTTGATTTTTTTCTCTGTTTCTTTCACTGGTCCTTCAATGTGTATTTAAATGTTTCCAAAGTCTCCTACCAGTTTTACCACTGAGTGTCTTTCTATAGGACCTGGGAGCCAATAGCTTGAAATGTAACCTGGTTTCATGTTGTACTTTTGCATTTGACATAAAACTAGGAGAAATTGTTTTTGTTTCTCTGGGAAAAGGCAATTAAGTAACACAAATAGCTATCCCAGTTACAAGATGAATTTAGCATAAAGATGTATATCACACAGTGTTGTCCAATCTTAGTTGAAGACAAGTTATCTGATCATTTGTCTTGAGAACATTTAGTTAATAGATTTCATATGCATGGTTATATATGATTTATTTCTCTCTTTGAAATTTCATTGCTGAACTGTTTGTGATGTGATACATTTCTTTCGTGGATTGCCTTTTATGTGCTTGCAAGTTGGTTTTATGCTCCGTTAAACAATAAAATTCTTCAGACGTTTTCTACATTTCTGGAAATGATTTTCTGGGAGGAGATTTTATTCTTAATTATTTCTCCAACAATAACCATATTGTTCTTTATATATATTGTTTTTATTTAGATATCCCTCATGAGTAGAATATCTCAGATTGTAACAGCTTTCACCCTTCAAGTTTTTGTTCTTGTTTGTTGTTTTTTGATTTTACTCTTACATTGTAAGCATATCATGGAAGTTTATATTTACAAGTAAAATGCTCTTCCCAATTTTAACTAACTAGATCCCTTAATTTTCTACTGGAGTGTTCAACACCTCCTGTGTAGACTGTCTGCTTTGGGCAGACACCAGAGGATGACAGGTGGCAACAGAGTTACCTACTCTAGGTGAAAGGTGGAAAGATTAATTCTATCTTTGAGAACCTGCCTTTCCCACCTGCTAGATGCCTAATCCTTAGATGAATCACTATTAAAACAGTAAAGAGGTTACTCCAGGTAACGGGGAGCCATAAGACCACAAAACAATGTCTTTCTTTCCAAAGAACACAAATTCCAGTTTAATTGTCAAATAGAGAACATTTCATGTCATGATAAGAGCCAAGAAGGAAGATGCTAGATGAAGGGTAAAGGGAAACTGTCATTGATGGAACAGAGCTTCAGAGCCTGTGCTCCTCAGGGCTGTCTGCCCACTTAAAAGAGGACAAAATGAAACAGGCCAGGAAGGCAAAGCAGGAACTTGATAGACAGAAAAAATGATGTTCCTGAGGAGGCTGAGAATCACCCATTGAATGGCACAGGCTGAGAGCACAATAAGTCATAAAGGGAGCAGAGTCCACATTCAGGAACAATCCCATCTTCAGCATACTGCACATATAAAACATGAATAAAATCAATTGAAGTAGACAAAAATAAATGGAAACAGTTCATGCTGATGAATGGAAAGACTGAATATTTCATTTTTTTCACAAATAATCAGCATTTATTTCTGGGTCCTAGGTGTCACTTATCTTGGAAGAAAGGGCAGATAATTGGTCAGATAATTGTAGACAAAATCCCGTTCCTACACATGGGCCTGTGAGGGGCCATGAAGCTCCATGATGGGCCTTGAAGCGGCAGAGATATGAGAGTGTAGCTTTAAAATGGCTTTTAAAAATGTGAATTGATTGTTATCTGTCTCCCTCTGCTGAAAAACAGTTTAATTTTTTTAAAAAAGTTTAAAAGTGTGTTTTAAAAAATGGATAAGAATGTCTTGACTCAGAAGGCTGGGGGTGGAGAGGAGGGACTGTTGTTGGGATATGGTCCCTGGCCAGGGCACCCGCTAGAGGAATGCTCCTGCGTGGGCTGCTTGCCCTGGTGAGCAGGGCCCAGTCCGAGTCCCGGTGCCAGCTGAATAAATAACATCTTGTGGCTACAGTGTCTCGAAAGTGTACCTGGGCACGGTGAGATGGTGGTAGGGACGTGGAACCTGTGGGTGTGGGCAGAGGGCTTTCCCAGAGTTGGGGCCACAAAGGCCTCTTGGGGCCTCTCGGTCTGGCCTGGCTTGTCTGGGACATGGGACTCAGAATAGGCTGCTGGGCCAGTGTTAGGGTTCTCCCGGGAGGGGACAGCAGATCTCTCTTCCAGCCTCTGTGGACAAGGTCGAACTCAAGATGTGGTGGTGCATCGCTGCTCTGGGGCTGGATGCTAGCCTCCTTGTCTGGGGCGCTCGCCTCCGCCTGTCCTTCTGCCCCTGTGAGTGCCAGCTTGCCCATGTCTCTGGCCAGCTTCCTCACGCTCACACCCTCCAAGTCTCCTTGGATGTCAGGGACCGCATTCTGGCGGCCTGTCCAGTCACAGGAAATGAAGTCCGAGTAGGAGGACTCGACCTCCATCATGCCTGTCGCATCGCTCCTCAGGCCTGGTTTAACTTCTTCTCCCTTCCCGCATCTCTTCAGATTTTTTACTGTTGACTAATCAATATGGAAATTCTGCCGCCTCGCTGCCTTGCGGTGCGGGGCCGCTGGCCCGCAGCACCTCCTGGGGGTAGCTCGGTGCCCGCAGCCTGCACAGAGTCGCTGCCGTGACGACCTGCAAGACTGAATATTTTAAAATGCTTTCCCTACCCAGTGGGATCTTCATAAATAATCCAATCTCAATGGCATTCTTCAGAGAAATAGGAAAAATAATCCTGAAAGTTTACGTGAAAGTGTAAAAGATCCTGACAAATCAGTAATCCTGAACTGGAAGAATAAGCTGGAGGCATCACACATCCTGACTTCAAATTATATTACAAAGTCATAGTCATCAAAACATTATATAAACAGACACCTAAACCAATGAAACAGAATAGAGAGCCCAGAAATAAACCCACTCATACACAGTCAAGTAATTTTTGACAAGGACATAAAAAGTATATAAAGTGGAAACAATATATCTTTAATGAGCGGTGTAGGGAAAACTGGATATCCATATGCAAAAGGATGAAATTTGACTCTTACATCATACACAAAAAAAAACTCAAAATGAATTAAGGACTTTAATCTAAGATCCAAATGTAGCCGGGCTTGGTGGCTCATCCTGTAATCCCGCGCCTTTGGGAGGCTGAGGTGAGTGGATTGCCTGAGCCCCCGGGGTTCGAGACTCGCCTGGGCAGCGAGACCTCATCTCTACAATAAATCAAAAAATCAGCCGGGCGTGGTAGCGCATGCCTGTAATTCCGGCTACTTGGAAGGCTGAGGCGGAAGGATCGCCGGAGCCCTCAGGTCGTGACCGGAGAGAGTGAGACTCCAACTCAAAAAAAAAAAAAAAAGATCCAAATGTATAAGTCTTTAGAAGAAAACAGGGGAAAAGCTCCTTGAAGTTGGTGTTGCCAAAGGTTTTTGGACTTGACGTCACAAGCATAGGAAGCACAAGCAAAAACATACAGGCAAGATTACATTAAACTAAAGTACTTATGCACATCAAATGAAAAAATCAATATGAAAAGACAATCTAGGAAGTGGGAGAAAATATTTGTACACCTAAAATATTAACTTAATTACAAGTGAATAAAATAAAAAAATTCATGCAATTGAATTGCAAAAAATATATAATCTAAATAAATTATAGAAAAATACTTTATTTCAAGATGGTGAATTAGCAGTTTCCAGCATGCCTCACTTGCCTGTGTGGAAAGTTCAACACACTGAACTTCAATTTAAGAAGAAAACTGGATATTCTGAAGGCTGGCAAACAGCCCCTCAAGGAGCTTGGTGGGGGAAAGTGAGTGCAATCCCAGTACATGGGATTGGAAAAAAAAACACCTCTGAACCAGGGATCTGTTAACCCAAGACACGGGAGAACATCCCATTTCTTCCAGGCCCTGGAGCTGTCTCAGGGGAAAGCCAAGAGTCAAAGAGAGGGAAAGACACCAGGCACAGGTATTTTCTCAAATCCCTGTCTTTGAGGAAGACATCATTATTGACTTAGGATTGGTGTCTGGGCAACATCGACCTCTGCAGGCACTTGGGTTTTGGGACCTCCCACAGTTGGAGGGCCAGGGATTCTCGAGATGCCTCAGAGTCTGGATCCTAAATAGGGCTTATCCCAGTTAGGGAACCAAGAAGCAGGAGAGCCACCAAAGCTACTTTCTGTTCCAGGAAGACAGAACAGCAGCCAGAGTGAGATCTGTGTCCAGAATCGTTCTGTGTGTCACTGTTGAGCACCAATTCCCTTACCCCTAGCCCTCCTTCCCCTGCAAGACCCTCTGGACCTTCTCTGTAAGTGGCATCAGCAACACTAGAGAGGACCCAGAATACCAGTCAAAATGGCAGGAGCCCAGCAGGGAGTCCCCATTCCCAGGCCCTTGAACCTGCAGCCTGAGCAGAAAGAGATCTGCTGTTGCTGAGGTATCTCAAGGACAGCTGATCATGAGGCCAAGGTCAGTTCTCCAACCTGGAACTGTTAAGTAAGCACCACTACTAAGAGCTCCAGTCTCCCTCCCAGGCCAGCTGGGGTAGATAGGCCCAGCAATTGAGAGGAAAAGGAGGGCCCCCACGTCTACATGAGTGGGAGAGCAGTCTAGTGGCAGGAGACTAGCACAGAACCTCCTGCCTCCTCACATGAATCAACAGCCAGAACACAGGAGAGTTCCTGATCCCGTGGCCTCTCCCAGATAGCATGACCTGAAGCCAAGTTAGACTTTGTGACCTGGAGTTGGGCTGCAAGTATCATTGTGGGGTGACCCAGTCTGCCCCTCTAGTCAGTTGAGGAAGCACACCCCTCTAGTACCCAGGAACAGGCGGGCCCCATTTCTATATACCCGGACTAGCAGCCTTGGCTGTCCACCCTCCCTGTGCAAGGAGACTCCCTGTGCTCCTCCCCCAGGCCCTTCCCCAGGCAACTGGGGCTTCTGCTTGTGTGGGACATCACCTAAGCCACCCCTTCCCTATGGTTCAGAGAATTTATGTTGGGAAACCCCCACTGCCCTGTGCCCAGGTGAATCTCCAGGCAGTCAGAACACCTACAAGCCTGTACAGAAGCCCCCAACTCCATTCCTGTACAGAAATCCTGCTACAGGGAGGGGATTGCATTGCTCTAGGTGCAGGCATCTCCCAGGCGTTAGAAGCATCTGCTTGCTGGAACCTGCAGCTGAGCCACCCCACCCATCTCTTAGAGATGACTGTGAAGTGGTTCTTCCTCTGCTCCAAGTCCTGGCAAACTCCTAAGCAACCAGCACACCTGCCCAACTGATTAACTCCTGAGTTACCTCTCCTTCTCCTCGCAGTAAACTTTGTGACAGCAGTGGTTACCTTGCTACTTACTGGGGGACCTAATGTCAGACACCCTGGATCAACTGCCTGAGCCACCCCACCTTGATGCTACAGGGGTGCTCCCCAACTCCACACTGAAAGACATCAACATCCAGTGCACCTGCACCCTTGATTAGCACCCTCCCCACGTGCACCCTGCATAGACTTTCTCATGATGTCAATCACTCTGCAGATCAGCTCACTGCTGAGACAACTGAGAGCTTCTCCCAGCAAACGAGGATTATGTAAATAGCCAACCACACTGGCAGTAGCCAACTCTTACCATAGGTGCCACCTGCTGGCATGGAAGTTGAACAACACATCACAACAGGTAACCTGTTTACACCAGTGCACACTGAGCAGCAAGATAAGCTTCCAGAGACCTGTGCCACCCCAGCCTCACAGGAGGCAGCAAGCCGGCCAACATACCCGGCCAACATACCCGGCCAACATTGCTACTACAAACAAAATTCAGGAAAGTCTACATATACAGGCTATCTTTACCCATGGAACTTACACAGACTAGTCAGTATAGTCCATTCAGATGAGAAAGACCAGAGAAACAACTCTGAAAGTATGAAAAAATAGAGTGCTACCCCTTCAAAGGGGATGCTGTCTCTTCTTCAACAGACCCTAACTAAAATGAAGTCCCTGAAATTTTCTGATAACAAATTCAAAACACTGATCATAAAGAAGTTTATTGAGTTTCAAGGGAAAGCAGATAACCAACACAAATAAATTAGTAAAATAATTCAGGATAGGAAAACACAGATTGACAACATAAACCCCTTTGTGTCCCCTACCACTGTAGGAGCGTTTTCTTCTTCTCAATAAATCCTGCTTTCTAAAAAAAAAAGATCACCCAAATATTTGGTCAGAAGATTGAGTCAGCAGATTAAAATGGACAGGTATTATGGGGATCGCATTGGTGACTGGCATCTGAAGTGGGAACAGTCTTGTGGGAATGATCCTTTAACTTGCAGATATCACTAACTCTGGATAGTTAGGGCCAGAATTTAACTAAATTACTAGATATTCAACAGGTATAAAGAATTTTATAATTGGTTGATGTTAGAAAAAGACATAATTGACCCAGCAGACAGCTTAAAAATACAAAAAAAATTCTGCCATCTATGATGACTTATGAGGTCTAATTTCACATTTAAATTGAAGTTCAACTATTTAACCAAATGAACTGATCACTGTGGAAGGAAGAAAACAAACAAACAAAAAGAAAGCAGAGAAGGCCACTGACAAAGCTCATATGTAGAACTTTTACTCTGTTGACTTTTAAAAGTGTATTTCCATTCAAAGTGGAAAATATAAAGCAGCTGTATTTGCCCAAACTGCCATTGCTATGGTATTATTTTGTATATGTGTTGTGATCAAGTGTGTATGAAGAAATATTTTCCAGATATCACGTCCTGAATTCCTCACAAATCCATTGGCATAGCTATTATCAGAACCTGATGCAGTAGAGTGAAATAACTGAGCTTAAGAATAAAGAAATTCAAAGCATTCTGATAGGATACAACCTTCTTATTTTCTGACACATAAAATAATATATTCTTCTGGCTGGATATGGTGGCTTAGCCTGTAATCCCAGCACTTTGGGAGGCCGAGACAAGAGAGACCAGCCTGGGTAACTTGGTGAGACCTCATCTCTACAACAAATTACAAAAACTAGCCAGGTGTGGTGGTGTTCATCTATAGTTCCAGGCTGAGGCGGAAGGATCACCTGAACCCAGCAGGCCGAGGCTGCGGTGGCCATGAACTGATCACTGCACTTCAGTCTGGGCGAAAAAGAGTGAAACTCCAACTCAACAACAACAAAAAAGATTATATACATGTTTTTTACAATTTAAATTTATCACATTTCTAATTTTTTTTAATAGTTACTAATTAGAATGCCAATGACAAAAGATAGGGGAGCTCTAAGGACATCCATCCTGTGTTCAAAGACTTTCACAGATCCAGTTGACAAACTTCACTCTAGGTAATATCAGAAGGCTTACTATCCCCACTATATGTGGTGATAAGTGACTATCAGATATAATCTCCCTTTAATCCCTCCTTAATGGTGACAGAAGCAATCAGACCTAATCCCTACCTTCAAATCTGCATGTGATTTACACAGGATGGGGTGGTCCTTCCCTATTCCCACTCTCCTGCAGCCTGAAATCATTCTTTAATTGGTAAATACAGAACTAGAGGAAAATATGGCACAGTCAAATATCACTTTCTCTAGACCTCTCAACCCCCATAAATGGCCCTGAATGTCACAGGAAAGCTAGACAGCACAGTTGTGCAGAGCAGCTCCAGTGATGACAGGCAGAGATTTTATAGAGTGATGTTGGAGCCCACATTTAAGCACTGAACTCTTCCAGATGACTTTTTCTATCAATTTGCATTTTCTTTCTCTTTGAAGCTATTCAGCCAAGAAAACTCAGAGGAAAGGCACAAAAACGAAGAAACTTGGCAATATCTGAAAAAGGCCAGGAGAATTGAGAGGGGTGGGCATTTGATGGAATGAATACTTATGTGCCGAGAAGCAACTTGGCTATTGAGAGTTACCACCTCCTTGATTCTGACTGGGAAACCCTGGAAAAAGGTTTAGCATTAAATTAGGGTGGAGTTATTTTTCCTGAGATTCTTTACCCAAGGTGGAGACAGGTTCTGTCTGAGGACTTTGAGATATGAGCATTTAAAAGCCTCTGTGAACAGTCTACCTCACTGTATAAAAATAGTAAGGAAATGTTTCAAAATTCAGTGGTAAAGTTTTGGCCTTTAACCAGCCAAAGTTGAAACCATGTGATGGCAAAAAATAAAGTGTAAATCAAGGTTTTAAAATATACCACCTCTACATGCATGTTTTCGAAATTACAGAGAGTGGGGTCTCAGTAAAACACCACAGCAACCCAGGAGAAAAGTACAAAGTATAGGGAATTCAAGAAAACAACAAATACAAGTTCCAAATTTATGCCTAAGATTGAGTGATAGGGAGATGGAAAGTTCTGTGAGTAGAGTGGAACAGCTGAATTTGAATATATGGAAATTAAATTACAGACAAATGAGACATAGATGACACATTTAGAAAAATAAGTTATTAAAAACATGCAAATGAGAAAACAAAGGCCAGTGTAAATATCAGAGAAAAAGACAGGTTATCCCAAACAGATTTCATGGTGGCTGTTGGATTAGCAGGGACTGACAACTACAGTGTCAAGATGATACACATTTTAAAAATTATTTTCTCAGGATAAGTTCTAGAAGGAAGTTACTAGGTCATTGTGTTTGGCCATATACAATGTTGGTTTTTCTTTATTTTTTATTGTTAACATTTTAATTTAAAAATGTTTATTGTGTTAAAGGCAAGATCTTGCTCTGTCACCCAGGTTGGTTCAGTGAAACCTCAAACTCCTAGGTTTATGTGATCCTCCTACTTCAGCCTCCAAAGTCACTAGGACTACTGGTGCTGGTCTCCACGTCTACCGAATTTTTTTTTTTTTTTTTGAGTTGGAGTCTCACCCAGTTGCCCAGACTGGAGTGCAGTGGCCGCTCCCGGCCACCGCAGCCTCGACCTGCTGGGCTTTGGCGATCCTTCCGCCTCAGCCTTCCGAGTAGCCGGAATTACAGGCATGCGCTACCACGCCCGACTGATTTTTTGATTTTTTGTAGAGATGAGGTCTCGTTGCCCAGGCGAGTCTTGAACCCGCCGGCTCAGGCAATTCACTCACCTCAGCCTCCCAAAGGCGTGGGATTACAGGCTGAGCCACCGAGCCCGGCGAATTTTTAAAAATGTTTTTTAAGTTTTTGTAGAGACAGCATCTTGCTATGTTGCTTAGTCTGGTCTCGAAATCTTGCCCACAGGTTATCCCACCACCTTGGCATCCAATGTGCTGATATTATAGGTCTAAGTCCCCATGCCTGAGCTGTTTGTTTCTTTTTAATTCTAGATTGCTTTACCAAATCCACTGACAAAAGATGTATCTCATTTGCATTCTTACTTTTTACCACTAGTAAGCCTGGAATACTTACATCTTTTAGTGGCAGTATTTGTAATATTACTTTTCTTGGGAATATTTTTACATCATTTGACAGCTCTTAAACTGAGCTTTTCTGGAATTACAGGAAACTTCATTAATTTAATAAGATTTTTCAGTTATTTTACAGATTCCTCTTCCAGTGTGCCAGTTGCTTTCTAGTGATTATAGTGCTTATGTTTTCTGAGGTAGTGGGTTTGAACTTCAGCTTTTTAATTTAAAATTATCTCTCTTAGTTTTTGGAAAAATATTCATAGATATCTTACTGTCTTCCCTTAAAATTAGTATGAATATGTTCTGCTAAGGTGTACTAATATTTCACTTTCACATTGATATTTTTCACTTAAATGGAACATCATTTATATTGCAACAACCCATTGCCTGGAAAGTGAAACTTACCCAATTGATCAATTTTCATCTAGCCTTTACAGTTCAAACACACACATGTAGAGCATGATCACACTTGTGAAACAAAATAACTTAAGAACAGATGCTAACTCTGCTTGAAATAACAGTAGACTAACATCCTTATAAATACTATGATAGTAAACTGTGAAATAGAAAAATAGAAAAAGAATGTAAAGACTCTGCCAAGGGTCCTCATCTGGGTGGGTGCTGCATGGGTTTCAGGGTCCCAGAGCTCTGAGTCTAGGTCCTACTTAGGGGCAGCAAGTGTCCCTTAGGAGGCACAAGCCCTTCTCAAGACCTAATGTCTTTGAAACTGAGCAGAATCAATAACAAAAAGGATACTGGAAGATATCATTTTTTAATAGAATTTTTCAGTCCACCCATTCGCTTTGCATAATTGTATTATTTTATCTCATAAATAAAAGACAAAATATATAAGAAAAGGGAACCAGAAAGGATAGAGAGAGCACACTAAAATGGGAACATCCTCAGGTCTTCAGGTAGGGAAATGGGAGTATATTCTGGGGGATATAGTGACTTGAGCTAGACTCAGGGTTAAGGAGACCCCAAGTTCTTCCTGCCACTCACCTACGCCTGACCAGGGAAGCAGCAATGACAGCAGGAAGGTGCTAGCCACCCACAGGAATAGCATCCCAGCTGATCTGGATGTTGGGCCAGATTCTGTCTTTCCATGACTGCCTCTGTCAAATTCCAGATCTTGTATGGGACCACAAGTCCTAAAACAATATGAACACAGTTCCTTAACAGCAAACAATGTCTCCAAGACACTAAGGTGGAAAATATAGCAGGAAAGAGATAGATTCTGATAAGCTGACTCTCCCTTTGATCTCGCAAGGGGCCACATGAGAAAAGAAGGAACTGAAAGCAGAATTATCAACCCCATGATTAAAAAAGACACCTCAGAGCACAAAGAAAATACTGACACTAAACTCTTTTTATTTTAGCTTTCAGAATTGCAATTTAAAACTATTTACTTTTACAAGGGCGGAGGTACTTAAAGGACTTTCCTATTTCCACATCATTAATCATTTGGAAAATTCAACTTAAAATCATATGGGAAATTGCTGCAAACTTCTTTGAATGGCCAAAAGGCAGTTGACTTGAGGGCTGCTAGGGATGCTGAGCAAGCAGTGTTCTTCTGCACTGTGGGTGGGAAGGCAAAATTATTGCTCAACTCTGAAAAATTTGATGGCTTCTTACAAACATACACTGACCATATGACCCTGGTAGGAGACATGATCACACATGTACACATAAAAGCTTGTACATACATATCTATGGCAGCTCGATCCTTAATAGTCACATCTGGGCACAACTCAAATGTCCATCAACTAGTGAAAAGTCCACACCCGGGGGCAATTCTGTGATGTGGAGTGACGAACTGTCAGTGCCTGGAGCTGGGACATCTCAGACAAGGCTTAAACTCCATTAAGACACCTGTCTTTCTCTGTCACCTGTCTTTCTCCTGTCTTTGTATTTTCATGTCATTCTATAAACAAACAAGAGCACAGAGAAGAAATCAGAGTTCTCAGAGGGTAGGGACAGAAGGAAGTTCTGATTGTAGAGGGGCAGCATCGGAGAGTTTTTTGGGGTGATGAAATGTCTTTATATCATTATTGTGGTAGAGGTTGTGCTGATGCATGTATCAATACTCAGCATTGTACCCTCCAAAAGAATTAATTTTAATGTACTTAAATTTATAAAAAGATTGTGAAACATAACAGAAATAAAAACAACTTCAGCAAAAACAAAAACAAACAAATCCCCCCCAAAAAAACACACACGCAGAAAGGAAACTAAGGCCACTCGGTGATTATGTAATAAACAATGCTGATTTTTTTTTTTTTTTTTTTTTTTTTTTTCTCTGTCGCCCAGACTGGAGTGCAGTGGCCGCTCCCGGCCACGGCAGCCTCGACGTGCTGGGCTCCGGCGATCCTTCCGCCTCAGCCTTCCAAGGAGCTGGAATTACAGGCATGCACTATCACGCCCAGCTGATTTTTTGATTTATTGTAGAGATGAGGTCTCGCTGCCCAGGCGGGTCTCGAACCCACGGGCTCAGGCAATCCACTCACCTCAGCCTCCCAAAAGTGCGGGATTACAGGCTGAGCCACCGAGCCCGGCTGCTGATTTTCTTAATTGCCTCAGTGCCCTAAGAAGTCAAAACTAAGAAGTCCTCGATCCCACTAGAATCCTTAAGCAAGGCGTTTCCACAAGATGTAGAATTGTTTTTTTGTTTGTTTTTTTGATGGCTAAACCCTACCCAATGACACTCCTATGGAAGAAGAGCAGAGCTCTTGTCACTCACAGTTCCAAGGAAACCAGGCTGTCAGCACAGCCACAGTGAGCTGAGACCAGGGATGGGGACATAGCAAGAGGATCTGTAGAGGCAGCTTGTGTCTGGCAAGGAGGTGGAATTAGCTAGTTTTTCTGAGGCTAACTTGAGTAATTTCCCTGGTTCTAGGGAGCAAAGTCTGTTCCTAGTAGTCTGTTACCCAGACTCAGAATAACAGGGTGGGGGCACAGTAGTCCCAAGGGTGAGCTTGATAAGGGAAGTAGTTGGGGTGGGGACTTAATCAGCTGCTCAAGAGGTAAGAAGGGCTCAGACAGCAGTCACCTTGGTAAGATTTCTCTCTAGGAATGGGAGTGTAGAGTGTATGTTTTGGGGGAGGGCAGAGGGTATTCCAGGATTTTATGCTCAAGACACGGAGCTCAAGAAATGCTATGGGTCCCCTTCTTTCATAGAAGGAAGGCAGTCCATGTCTCTGTCAAGCTTAGCAAGATCTTAGAGAGGCCATGTGCAAGGCTGGGTGAGGTGTAGTGTTTGGGTGATGTATTCTCTGGTACAGGATAAAGACATCTACCATGATGAGCTCCCATATCAGGTGACGTCAAGTGGGGTGTGGCACTGGAGTGACAGGGTGGGAGTACCTGATTTCACCATTATTTTGTGTGTTACTGATCTCAGGATTATCCCCAAATGTAATTTTTTTCCCTAGAGATAGTTTTCTTTCTCCTGTCTTTGTATTCAAAATTGTCTGTGGGAGGACCCAGGACAAATAATCCAATTCCATTGAAAGAAGCAGAGAGAGCCCATATAAGTTAGTCATCCCTTATAACCAAAATATTGAGGAAGATTTTTTTGGAAGAAGTTTGGGCTCGGATAGATTGGCAGCATGCTGACCCATGGGGCAGTCTATGGTTAATGATCCAGTGATGTATGTGCCCAAGATGTAACCTACTTCTGGGATGGGGAAGGATTGAAATTTTTTTTAAAATGAGGAGAACATGATTACAGGTCCTCATATACAATGAGTCTGTACATACACAGGCAAAATAAACAAAGGATAATATAGGAAAGGGTGACAGGAAGAATCTGTAATGTCAGAGTGAGGTGAGAGTCAGCAAGGGGACCTTGAGTTAGGAGAGGTCAAGGTCTGGGGTCAGAGAGAGACCCAGTTAGGGATGGAGATGTTGTTCTGCATCTTATATAAGAGTTCTAAGAGCTCGTTTATTTAACCAGCTCTCTGGGACCTATCAGGAAAATGAAAGTTTTTTGAAATCCTTTTATAAATGTTCAGCACTGTGTATTTTGAAAAGTGAAATGTGTGTCTTTGATACTTTCAGTGAAGAATGTCACTCTGAAAGGGGCAAAGGGTGTACTGGCAAGACCTTGTATTGTGGTGTTAGTATATGTAAATTATGAATTATCTTGATTTTATTTTGTATATCTGTGAAGCAAAAGATTCCCCAAGGTTATTTCCCCAAGCGGACAGCTCTAAGGCCAGGGCTCAGCAGTTTAAGGTAGATGTGAGGGTGGGACATTTGTGTCTAAGATGAAATTCAGACATGACTCATTGTGCTGTTTCAAGTCCATCAGGTATCAGGGACATCCTAGTTAAGGGACATGAAGGAACAAAGTTCCTCTGAATGTCCTCACTTCTGAAGGCTTAATGAGTCATTCATTGTCTGCACACTCTTACTGCTGTTCACTCGGTCAAAAAGATGGGGCTCCCCAACTACAAGGAGTCTAGAGGAGGATGGACTCTTCCAGTCATGGTGTCTTGCAAGTGAATAAGGATAAGGGAGTTCCCTACTCCTGCAGGTAGAACATCCCAAGGATCTCATGTTGGCCTGATCTGCATTAAGAATATCTCAGGCTGGACCTGCTGTCTCGTGCCAGCACTCCCAGAGTTTTGGAAGGCTGTAGCATGTGAGGGCAGAAATTTTAGTCCAGCCTTTTGTAGTGAAACTCTGTCTCTACAAAAATAAAAACAAAAATGAAAAATGTCTTGGTGGCCATGCCTAGTTTGTGGGGTCTGTGTTTATGATCCAAGGAATAATAAACAGCTGGATATTTAGTCACAGACTCAGGGTTTGGTAGAGCAACTATTTCCAGGAAAGCTCAGTGTTGGCCAGGAATTTTTACTGTGATAGTGTTTGCAATTTTTTTTTGTATCAGAAAACCATGGGCAGCTTGGAGTCATCATAGATTGTCCCAAAACCCCTGCCAGCATGAATAAAGGGTACCAAAGCCTTAGAGTGCTGGAATCTCTGAGGGCACTGATGAAAGGGCCTGTTGATTTAACCTGAACAGTTTGTGGAGCTTTTTGTTGTGGGGTGGGAGGTGTTAAGGTGCACTGCTTTACAAGTAGCAGCATCGGCCAGATTAAGTAAAATTTATTTATGAGGAATGACTTGTCACCGGCAGCCAAAACAGACTGAAACAGTATTGGATGTGGATATCCTAAAAGAGTGTATCAACAAATAGATTTCCTTAGAAGAGGATGTCATCATGATAGTGTCATGTCTGTATCCTGGAGAAAGGTGCAAAGACTGTGGATAGCCATGCTGTTGAGTGCCCATTGCTTGCTTGGAAAGGAGTTTCTGTCCCTTTGGAGGTGAAAGTAGACTGTGGTCAATTCTCTGCTGAAATAAGCATTAAATAGAACAAACTAGACAATGTGTAATAGAAAGAAATGTACTGCTTGCAAAAGGGAGTCAGTAATTTAGTAATATTGGGCATTTATTATTCTCAGTTAAAAACACAGGCAATAGTAGGCTGTCAAATAAAGCATCAGTGAGAATAGTCAACAACTCATGGGTTAGGACTTACAGATAATACATTTTAATCCTGAAATTCCTGTGCTAACTGACATAGGGTCATCTTCACTATTTTAACTGTGGGGTCCTTAGATTCTCATTTTGTCAACCTAATCTGTAAATGTCAAAGACTTGATTTCTCGCATTCAAGCATCTATGTCCAATGTGGAATATTTTGTGACAATGGGTATTATGACCATGGAAATATAGGAAGTTATAATTCATGTGAGGCATTACTATTTCCCTCTGTTTTACATTTAGTGATTTCTATAAGATTATGAGAGCTACCATGTTTATATTTAACAGGATCCCAAGGTATAACCAATTTGAACCCCAGTATTGATCCTTGTTAACTGGTGCATTTTAGTAAATGCTAAAGCCAGTTCATAACCAACTGCAGAGGCACAAAAATCAATCAGCATTTTGCTTTTGTTTCTGTTTGACCTTTGGTGTGGTACATTCTTTTAAAATATATGAGGGGTAGATAGATATATACATATATGCACACAGGCTGGTCTCGGTGGCTCAGCCTGTAATCCTGTGCCTTGGGAGGTGAGGTGAGTGGATTGCCTGAGCCTGTGGGTTCGAGACCCGCCTGGGCAACATGGCGAGACCTCATTTCTATAATAAATAAAAAAATTAGCTGGGCATGGTAGCCTGCACCTGTAGTTCCGGCTACTAGGAAGGCTGAGGCAGAAGGATTGCTGGAGCCCAGCAGGTCGAGGCTGCAGTGGCCAGGAGTGGCCACTGCACTCTTGTCTGGGTGACTGAGTGAGTCTCCAACTCAAAAATTATATATATATATGCACACAGAGATGCAAATGGGAATTATTTATATATGGACACAGAGATGCATATGGGAATTAAAGTTCCATTAATTCCCATAATCATCTTTGTGTGCATTTATGTATATATCTATCTAACCCTCATATATTTTTCTCTTCCTTATGTGTTCTGTTTTGAGCTCCTGGCTACCTAAAATCATATTTTCCAGTTTCTGTCTCCATCTCTGCAGGAGTCTTGCTCCAGCAAGGTCCACAGATTCCTGGAGGTGAAACAGAGTAGGCGACTAGGGGAGAAAGAAAGGGACTGGACTACTTTTCAGTATTGAGCAGAAGCCGTTTACTGCAAGTTAGCAGTGGGCTTTTATCCCCAAATTTTGCAAAGTCATCATCACAGGACACAAAAGGTAGCATGTGCCTTTCACATGAACACCTAGGTCCATGTGCACAAGGAACACCCCCCACTCTCAAGCAAATGTTTTTTCATACATGAGGAAGAACACGAGGAAGAGCAACCACAAATTGTCTTTTTGTTTCTTATGCTTGATTAATGTTCCCCAAACCAGTTACTTATGTGCCCTTAATTGTTTTACAGTTACATCATCTTACAATAACATTACTCAATGCCTAAACCCGAAACCACCATAATGATTTATTAACTTCTACTATTCTATGCTAATGCAAACTAATTTCTACTAAAAATAATTGTTGCAGCCGGGCTCGGTGGCTCAGCCTGTAATCCCGTGCCTTTGGGAGGCTGAGGTGAGTGGATTGCCTGAGCCCACGGGTTCAAGACCCGCCTGGGCAGCAAGACCTAATCTCTACAATAAATCAAAAAATCAACTGGGCGCAGTAGTATGCACCTGTAATTCCGACTACTTGGAGGGCTGAGGCGGAAGGATCACCGGAGCCCAGCAGGTCGAGGCTGTGGTGGTTGGAAGCGGCCACTGCACTCCAGTCTGGGTGACAGAGTGAGACTCCAACTCAAATAATAATAATAATAATAATTGTTGCTAAGGTTACACTCTCCTAACACCAGCCAGCCTAATCCAAAAGATTGGAATGTGACCCAATCCAAGGTTCACTAGTCCACCTAAATCAAACTAAACTAACCACATTTCTATAATAAAATGGCTACCTAAATTTTCTTCAATCTATATAAACTATTTCCTAAAATCTATATCTATAAATTTCTAAAATCACATCAAGAGAACCTGTGACCTGCACTATGTCTCCTCAATGTGACCCAGAGTTGAACATAAATTGTTTTAAAGGCAAAAACCACAAACTGTGGAAAATGGGAACAATAGACTCCCAAGTTTAACTGTATTCGTTCTGGTTTCAGAGTCCTCTGCTAGAGTCAGCAGGAGCCTTTTCTGGTTGCAGTGCCAAATGGAAAAGGAGGGAGGGAATGGGGTCAACAGCTCCCGAAAACATCCTAGTGGTCTCAGAGTCAATGGCCCCTTCTGATCCCTAATGCTCAGTGGACCTCTATGGCTGGCTCCCAACACATCTCTTAGCTCTAGTACCCTTTTGTGGTTACAGTAACAGTCAGGAAGAGTGGGGCCTGTGCATAGGCAGCCTCTCATTCTAGAGTTCAGGCCCAGCTCCCAAGGCTGGCCCTGGTGTGGAGCTGGAGCAGCCTCTTTACAGTAGCACAGTGAGCCCTGGCCTAATGCTGAAGTCAGTACCTCTGCAAGGCTTGTGGCAGCTCTGACTAAGCTAGAACACAGGGTGTGAGTTATGGATGGCAAGGAAGTGGGTGTCTCTGGGCTCTGGGACTCCTTGTGGCCTGATGTGAGTATATCCTGGATGCAAGGCATAGGACTGCCTCTTCTTGTCCTTTATCTGACCCCAAGGCAATTAGCGCTGGTGCAGTTGGCAAGAGTGTACCAGTCAGATAAGGTAGTGGTTGGGTATGGACTTCATTAGAGGCTCTGGAGGGGAACTGATCAGCCTCTAGCTAGGATTTCAAAACTAGTGATATTATATAAGAGAAATGAGAATGGGTATTGGACAGGCAATGTGTGGTCTCAGGACAAGCCCCTATATTTACAAATTGTATAGTCCTAGATTGAATGTATTTGTGGCCTTTGTGCAAGGTAACAGACAATAGGTCCTATATAGAAAAATATGTCATTCTTGCTAACCCTACATACAACAAATATGTATGAGTTAAAGAAAAATTCACTATTCTATTGAATCTAGGATGCCATCATTTCTGGATGCATCTTTATTTATCTATAAGAAAGAAAAAAAATACAGACAAGTAAATTGGTAGAATAATTTGACAATTTGAGTTTTTACTCTATAATGAAAGAAAACTTTGTGACATTATTTTTGACATTTATCACTCTTGTGAGTGCATGAAAATTAAAATTATACCAAGCAAATTGGTTAAGATATTTTCATGACAGTAACAACTACTTCATTCCCACCCATACTGATTTAAGAAATGTTAGAAGATCAAAAAGACACACCCATGTCCACCACATTGGTTATGAAATAGAACAATTCTCAACATTATAAAAGTTATTGAGTTTGTATCCTTGAGGACATTCCGCCCTTTTTCACCCTATAGATACTTGCTCCTCTCAAATTAGAGAAACTGCCAAATATGTATGATGAAGACCAAGTTTGGTCTATTTGTGCACTGCTTTAATGGCTCTTCAACATGCATGATTTCTTTATTGCCTTTTCCCCAAACAGCTGGGATTCATCCCAGCTGATAAACAAGCTGCCAGTGTTACAGAATCCCACTAGGTAGGAGCATGTACGTCTCATCTGTGGACCTGATTTTACACCTGTGCACAGGGACCTTTGTGGGGAAGAAAAAGAAAAGGTGGGGAGGAAGCTTCTCAGTCCTGAATGTCACCTTTACCTGTAGCCTGAACCAAAGGCACAGGGATGGTCACAACACTCCAGAACTCCCTGCTGGCTCTGCTAATGGAGTATGTGGGGTGCTGGCAGGAGGCTGGGGGCTCTGGAAGCTGGTTAAAGTCGAAGGTTTTGAGGTCAGAAGAGCTGATTCCTGAGAGCCCTTGGACATATAACTTATGACCAGCAATCAGAATTCCTATGGGGGCAAGGCCTTCATGTTTGGTCAGTTGGTTGAACCCTTCAAGAGCCATGTGCTTACCAGATAAGCCTCAGGTAAACTACCCTCCAAGCACCCAGGCTGTCCCATGGAGTCTCTGAACAGGCCTACAATTAGCTCTCTTTGTCCTCTGCTACCAATGTGGTCAGCCCATAGTGTCACACTTTCCAGGGAAGAAGCTGTAGGGAGGAAAGGTGGGAATGGACAGGGTGAAGGAGGCTTGGGGTCTTGGCCCACGCAGGACCATTGCTTTGTTACAGCAGATTCCTATTTCTGTTTTCTGAACCCTTAGTTCCACATTTGCCTCCACTCCACTAATAGGTGCCACCCTAATTCACACACATTGCTGATTCATCATGCCACATTTCATCATCTTACAGCTCCCGACCCAACCTAACAGGGACCTGCTCACCCCATAACTCTGCCACATACGGTCCTAGGTAGATGGGATGTGACTTGTTCTGCCTATGTGGCAGGGCTGTTGCGAGCAAATGAATACAAAATGTGTTGACACCAGAAAGCACCCTGTAAATATAAGGGCCCTTGAGAGCCACATGAACCAGCAAAGACAAATCTCCAAACACGCCAAGTGGGAAGTAGTAGCTTGGAAAGGCACACAGAGCAACCTACTAGAGGCAAAGGGTAAAGACTGCCGGATAAGACTGGGTGAGCCAATAAATAGTTTTCAAATAAGCAAGCAGGAATGATGCTTCCTCTACAATTGGTTGAAGTGTCATGGAAGAGACCTCTGCATACTGGACACATAGTGCATCATCAATTCATTTGTATGGAAGGAAACAAATGAGAGGGAGGAAAGAAGAAGGGATTGTGAGGAGGAGGATGGGAGGGGAGGGATGGGATTGCTCACCCAGATAATGTCACTTCCCACACATGTGGGTAATGAACACTTTGTCCTCTCACTGCACAGCTGCTGCTGGAGCTGACTGTGGAGACATTGAATGTGTCAAGCTGCTCATCTGCTCTTTCCTAGGTAGCTTTTCCCTAGAGAAGAGCTTTGGGCTAAATCCAGCCCTCACCCTGTGAGGATAATAAAGTTATCTTCATAAAAGACAGCACATCCACAACATGTACATTGTCTACAGCTGACTCTAGCTATGGGGCAGAGTTGAAGGTAGTGTCAAGACCAAAAAGCCCGATGAAGCCTAACCAGGACCCATCGTGACCTTGCAGGGGATGCTCTCAGCTCACATGATCACAATCTTACAGGCCACCACACTATGTGGTGCTACTTACTGTGGTCAGTCCCTCCCTCATCCTGAAGGACCCTGCATATTTGGTGTTAGATGTTGATTCAGCTTTGACTTTCCTGCTGCCCCAGGAGACTCACAGACTCTTGAAAGGGGGAGAGGTGGTACTGTGTTGTGGGTCCATGCCCTCACCAGGGAGGGGGCTCTGTGGGTAAGGACAAGAATGGCTTCCTTATTCCTTGGAAAGGACCCTCTTGGGGGAAAGAGTGCACACTGTGGGTACTGAGAGTCTGTGAATCACCCCAGGTAGAAGCTGGGTCCACACCCTCTTCCTTGACAGAGATCTCTCCCATCTTTTCCTCCTCAGATGTACACCTGCCTGGTTGTATCCCTCTCTCCCTCCTTCTGCCCTCACCCTGGACTCCTCCTGGACTTGTCTACACTATCCTCCCCATGCCTCACAAGGCCCCCCCAGGCTTCACAGACAGATGGGCCAGCTCTGTCCCCACGAGCCCTTTTCCTACAGCCACATGGAAGTCATTGAAGACTGAAGGAGGCACCTAGGACCTAGAACTCTTGACCTTTGTGCAGGCCCAGTGGGATCTGTATCAAATGGGTCTTATGAGGGTATAGAAGGAGGGGCTGTGACAGTCAATACTCAGGTCTCCATAGCCAGGCATTCTTATACCCTAGTAAATACAAGATATTCTCCTAAATGCAACTAGATCTGTTTGTCCTCTCAGTAACCTCTTCCTCAGGACATCTGCATGTGGGCCACATTTAAACCTCTCCAGCCTACTGTGACCTCTCACATTTAACCCCATGCAGCCCATGGTGAACTCTTGTCTTTAAATATCTCCAGCCTGTGGAGCTTTCTCAACTTTAAATGCCTCCAGTAAATGGTGATCTCTTGCTTTTAAATTCCTCCAACCCATAATGACCTCTCAACTTTATACCCATTCAGCACATTGTGACCTCTGATCTTTAAGCCCCTCCAGGCTATGGTGACCTCTCACCCTCACACAACACTGTGTTTTTTTTGGTCTCCCTATACCCAAAGCCACTCACATGATTTAGCATTACATTAAAGGAATCATTCACCATGATAAACTGGGATTTATCTCTTTGATACAAGGATGGTTCATGATATGCAAATCATTGAATACACTAGCCATATTAAAGAGATGAAGGTTATAAATTATATTATCATCTCAATAAATGAAGCAAAAGCATTTGGCAAAATTTAATATCTTTTCATGATACCTCTCAACAAAGTAGGTATATAAGAAATGCATCTCAGTGCAATAAAAGCTGTATAAGACAAGCTCACAGCTAACATCACACTCAGTAGTGAAAAGTTAAAAGTTTATCCCCTATGATCAAGGACAAAACAAGGATGTCACATCTCACCACTGCTATTTTACACAGTGCTAGTAGAAAAGTAAGATAGGGAACCCCCTAAAAACAGAAGGTAGGCCCCTTGTGGTACAAGCTTCTCCTGCTAGGAAAGTGTTCTAGGTACCCACAGGTACCAGTATACTAGTTAGTGTTGTTGTGAGAGGCTGTGTTCAGTTTTAGTGATTTTTTTTTAGATTCTTTGAACTCATTTGCCCATTTCATGATGGGTGATTTATATGAACAATATGTGGAAGTGAAATTTTGTTTTCTATTGTGTGTGTCAATTTTTAACCAAAAACAGGATGACCCCCAGGTCCCACTCTCCCTATTTACTGGATCTCACCCCAAGTTACTTTTATTTTGTTTCTCTAGATGAAAAAAGCTCACAAAAGAACGTTTTTCTGAAGTGGAAGAGATGAAACAAAAATCACAGAAATTCTAAAAGGCATCAAAATTGATGAGTTCAAAAACTGTTTTGAGTGGTGGAAAAAGTGTCTCAGTAGGTGTATTGCAACAAATGGAGAGTGCGTTGAAGGTGACTGAAGTTTAAGCATGTAAGTATAAATGCACAATTGTTTCTAAAAATATTCAATTTTTAGGACCCCCTCATATACTAATCAGAATGAAAAAAGTGAAATGGTCCATATTTGCAGACAATGTATTTTATCTACAGAAAACTGCAAAGACTCCACCAAAACAAACCTTTTAGAATGCCTCAACTAATTCAGTAAAATTGTAAAATGCAAAATCAATGTTTAAAAGTCATCAGTGGGCAGGAGGGCCAGTCAGACAATGCGAGTCTCTGTGTGAGTGAATGAGTGTATGAACAATTTTATGTATGTGTCTGTGAGTAAAAGGGTGTGTGAGTGGCTGACTGAGTGGGGACTTGATAGCAAGTGGTCAAGGCTTTCCTGGTGAAGTGACTGGTGCTGCTGCTGCTCTGCTTGGACCCCAGCATTTCTTGGGCCACAAATGCTGAGCAACATTTTTAAGAATCAGCAAAGCCCTTCCCAGGAAGAAGTTGCTGGGAGTGACTGCTGGCTCCAGATTCTGCCTCACCACCACAGTGCCTGACCAGACACTGGAAGCAAGGGATTCAGAAGGAGGACAACAAAGGAGCAAGAGGTAGAGACACACTGTAGAAGAAGAAACAGGCTCCTTGTCACCATCTTGAAAATTGGGTAGGGAAGTGCTCTAGCTTGCTCACCACACAACTATAGACCCAATCTCTGTGGCCATCAGGTTAACTATTCAGGGATTGAATGTGTCCCAGACAGAATATCCTGAAAACACAAACTTCAGAGGAACAAGACGAGAGCTGAGACTCAGGTACAACATCTCCTACCCTGATTCAACTGTGGAATAAAGGGTGTGACCAGATAAGGATAAGGAAGACCCTGAAGAGGTCAGCGGTGAGTCTGGGGATGATCCAACCACCTACTCCCCAGCAATCCTCTTAACATTGGACTCACATGACTGGGGCAAGACTGTGAGAGAGAAACACAGGAGGAGCCTGGATTTCAGCTGCAACAGGAGGACTTTACTCCAGGATAAGCCTGGTTGGGGAACCCCCTAACAGTAGCCAAGGAAGAGACAATCCCGCACCTCCCCACTGGAGGGGATCCCCTGATTATACAAGGGTGGGAGGGAAGGTTTGAAGCCTCACCCACACCCACTATACCTCCTCCTTCCCTGGGCCACAGCTCCACAGGAGACAGCAGAGGTTCTTGGTTTACCTGTGAGTAGCTGAGAGGAACAATTACAGAACCTGCCACAAGAAGGCAGGTCTTAGCCGGGCTCAGTGGCTCAGCCTGTAATCCCCTGCCTTTGGGAGGCTGAAGTGAGTGGATTGCCTAAGCCCACGGGTTCGAGACCCACTTGGGCAGCAAGACCTCATCTCTACAATAAATAAAAAAATCAGCCGGGCGTGGTAGCGCATGCCTTTAATTCTGGCTACTTGGAAGGCTGAGGTGGAAGGATTGCGGAGCCCAGCAGGTGAGGCTGCAGTGGCCGGGAGTGGCCACTGCACTCCAGTCTGGGTGACCGAGTGAGACTCCAACTCAAAAATAATAATAATAAAAAAAAGAAGGCAGGTCTTTTTTCCCTCTTTTTTCTTTGTGCACTAATGTGTATGTGAGGGTTCAATTTGCATTACCCCCCACCTTTTCTTTCTTTTTTGAAAAATTCTTTCTTCTTTCATTTTTTGTTTCCTGTTATGTGTGTACATAAATGATTGTGTGTTTATCCGATAGATCTTATTGTTCTTTTTTTTTAGTTTAATGTGTGTGTGTGAATGTATGTGTCAGGGTCTGACTTGCATTCCCCCTTTTTTCTCTCTTTTCTTTTTTTTCTTCTCCTTTTGTTTTGTGTTGGGTGTATATGTGTGTATGTGTGTGTTCAGTTTTCCTGTTTTTTTTCCTTCACTTTGTTTTGGTGTGTGTGTGTGTGTGTGTGTGTGTGTGTGTGTGTTTAACATTGGTTTCTGCTTTTTGTTTTTCTGGAGTTTTTTTGGTCTGCTCTATTGTATCCTACTTTTCTCTGTTCTCCTCACTGCTGTTACTCTGTCTTAGACTCACGAGGTATACATATGTACCCATTGCATAATCATGCAGATGGTGGTGGAGAGTGGGTCTCAAGGAAACCATATCCCAGTCAGTGAACATTGTGATTTGTAAGTAGTTTCTAAATCCTAGTTCCCCGTCCTCCACTTTATTCGACTCTCAAAACTACAAGAGACAGCAAATCTTCTCACCTTCAGCCCTGTTTCAAAATAGAAAAAAAATCAAGAATGAATAGAGGGCTGAGGAAACATCAGAAGTGAAAGTCCTTCCACTGCCACTGAATAACCAAACGAAAGAGAAAAGAAAGAGATCTGTCACAACTGAGGGAAAAAACGCAGGGGAACCCATGCAGTTTCCAGTGTACCAAAGAGAAAACACCAAAAAAATCAGACCTCAGAGCCCAAACAATGGAAGTCACCCATAACTGGTGCCAGAATTCAACAGAGAATAGGAAATGGATGGACAGAGTAAATAAGTCTCAAGAATAATAAGCTGCAACACTGAAAGGGCTTGAAACAAAATTGGACTATAAAAACTTCATCCAGGAAATAAATAACAAGATGACAAGCCTGGAAAGCAGAATTAATCAAGAGAAGAAAGACTCTCAGAACTTGAAGACCAAACATGGACTTAACCAATTCTGTAAAAAAAAAAAAAGCACAGAAAGAAAACTCAGAAAAAAAGAACAAAGCTTCCAAGAGATGTGTGATTATATGAAGAGGTCATACCAAGACCTCTTCCCCGAAAAAAAAGGGAAGCAGAGAACACCTTGGAGCAAGTGTTCTAAAAGATTATCTGAGAAAACTTTCCCCATCTCACCAGAGATGTCACCATAAAAAAGCAAGAGATACAGAGAGCCCCTGTAAGACATCAAATGAGAAGACCAACTCCAGGCACATAGTGATTAACCTACACAAAATAGGTAAAAAGAAAAAATCCCAAAGGCAGAAAGAGAGTTAGGTCAGACTATCTATGGGGAAGATCAATCAGAATAGTAACAGACCTACTGGCAGAAGCACTATAAGCTAGAAGGGACAGGAGTACAATTTTCAAAGTCTTCAAAGATAAAGAATTTCAACCAAGAATTTCCTACAGCTCAGCATTATCAGCAATAGAGAATTAAAATCCTTCCCAGATTTCCAGTCCCTAAGATTGTATGCAGCTTCCCCACCAGTTCTCTAGGAGAAGCTTAAAAAGGTATTAAGCTCAGAAGGAAAAACAAAAAAGAATGACAACACACATCTCAGGAGAACACAAAATCAAAAGAGAGTACATCATGGCAGCAAACTTGAAAATACATACATCAACCTAAAAGTTAAAAGAAAACAAACAAGGAAAAAACTTTATAAGAACCTTATGATGGGGATAAACACTCACATTTCAATAATCAGCCAGAATGTGAATGGACACAGAATGACAAACTGGATTTACAAAAATACAAAACAACAATTTACTGCATCCAAGTGAATCATCTTACCACAAGGGATGCATACAAAATCAAAGTTAGAAGATGCGAAATGAATTTCCAGGTAAATGGATCATTAAAAAAGGCAGGAGTCACAATCTTAATATTAGACAAAACAACATTTAAGTTATCAAAAATTTTAAAAAGATACAGAAGGACACTACATAATGATAAAAGGTTTGATTAATCCATCAATAAGAAATAGCCAACACAGGAGCACTTATAAACCAAATACTAAGTAAAAAAAGATATTGACTCTAAAATTATTATAGCTGGGAACTTAGACACTCCACCAATAACCCTAGATTGATCAACAAGGCAAAAAATCAATAAAAAAATCTGGAGCCTCAATTTGATGCTTAACCGAATGGACTTCATATATACTTACAGAACACTCCACCCAACAACCACAGAATGAGCATTCTACTCACCACCACATGGAATGTACTCCAAGATCAATCACATCCTTGATCATAAATTAAGCATAAACAAATCTCATATGATGGAAATATAGCCACACAACTTCTAAGAATACAGTGAAATAAAAATAAATATCAGCACCACCAAAATTCCCCCAAAACCCACAGAAACATGAACACTAAAAAGAATGATGCTGATTGACTCCTGGGTCAACACAGAAATCAAAACATAAATTAAAAGATTTCTGGAAACAAATGAAAATAAAGTAATATCTTACCAAAACCTCTGGGATGCCATGAAATTAGTTCTAAGAGAGGAATTTATATCTCTATGAACACACATCAAGAAAATTGAAAGATCACAATGAACTGCCTAACAAACCACCTAAGGGAGCTGGAAGGACAAGACCATCAAAACCCTATCTTTAGCAGAAGAATCCAGATTACCAAAATAAAAGCCCAAATATAGGACATTGAAGACAAAAATATCATAGAAAAAATCAACAAAACAAAAATCTGATTCTTTGAAAGGACAAACAAGATTGATTGATCCGTAGCTAGAGTGGTCAAGAAAAAGAGAGAAAAATAAGAAATAAACATAATCAGAAGCACAAAAGATCAAATCACAACTGACCTCAAAGAAATACAAAATACTATCAGAGATTACCTTGCAAACTTCTATGGAAACAAATTCAGTAACCTAAATGAAATGGAAGACTTTCTGACATCATACAGCCACCCAAAGTTGAAACAAGAAGACACAGAGATATTAAATACATGAATAACAACCTAGGAAATTTACTACATCATAAGAAAACTACCTACAAAAAAAAGAGGCCAGGACCAGACAGCTTTCCAGCAGAATTCCAGCAAAATTCTAAAAAGGAGGAGCTGAAACCAATCATGCTGAAAGTATTCCAGGCAATTCAGAAAGATGAAACTCTCCCACAAATCATTTTATGAAACTAGTATCACTCTAATATCCAAACTGAGTAAAGTTCCAACCACAAAAAAGAGAATTACAGGCCAATATCCCTGATGAACATAGATGCAAAAATCCTCAACAAGATTCTAGCAAATTGGATCCAAAATAACAACTCAAAAATCATCCACCATGACCAAGTAGCCTTCATCCCCAGAATGCAGGGCTGGTTTAACATTCTCAAGACCATAAATGTAATTAACTACATCAACAGATATGAAAACAAGAACCATATGATTACATTATTAGATGCAGAAAAAGATTTTGATAAAATGCAGCATCTCTTCTTGGCTAAAACCCTTGAACACCTAGGTATACCTCAAATAATATGTATCATATTTGATAAACCCACAGTCAACATATTGCTAAATGGACTGAAACTGAAAGCATCTTCCCTGAAAACCAGAACAAGACAAGGCTGTCCACTCTCAACCATCCTGTTCAACATTGTGTTGAAAGTCCTAGCTACAGCAATTAGACAAGAGAAGGAAGTAAGGGATATCCAAACAGAAAAACAGGATGTTACATTATCCCTCTTTGCTGATGATATGATCCTATACCTTGAAAACCCAAGAGATCTGTAAAAAACCTCCTTACACAGATAAAGGACTTTGGTACAAAATAAATGTGCAAGAACAGTTGCATTCTTTTTTTAATCAATATTTTTAATTATGATATTGTGGGGTACAGTGAAGAGTTAGGTATACAAATATGCTTCGTTCAGGAACACTTGTTGATAGGAGGTGTCTCCCTGTCCCCAGACAGATATTCACTACCGTTAATCCCATCTCCCCTCCCCTCTCCCCCATAGTTTCCCACCACTGTCAGTCATTTTCTTATAGTATTACACTATATGTTCAAGGTTCACTATATGAGTGAGAACATGTGATACTCGGATCTTTGTTTCTGTGAGAGGTCACTCAATATTATAGACTCTAGTTCCATCCAGGTTGCTGCGAAATTCATCATTTTGTTGTTTTTTATGGCTGCATAGTATTCCATCATGTATATGTACCACTTTTTAATCCAGTCCTCTTTTGATGGGCAGCATGGTTGCTTCCAGGTTCTTGCTATTGTGAGCAATGCTGTGATAAACATACGTGTGCAGGTATTTTTTCAGTAGAGTGATTTGAGTTCTTCAAGGTATATTCCCAGTAGGGGGGTCGTGGGGTCATATGGGAGGACAATATTTAGAGCTTTTAGGAATTGCAATACTGTTTTCCACAGAGGTTGCACTAGTTTGCACTCCCACCAACAGTGTAGTAGTGTTCCCTTTTCACCACATCCTCTCCAGCAACTGTTATTTTTTTGTTATTGATAATTGCCATTCTGACTGGAGTTAGGTGGTATCACAGTGTGGTTTTGATTTGCATCTCCCTGATTATTAGTGAGGTCGAACATTTCTTCATGTGTCTGTTGGCTGCTCGGATGTCTTCCTTTGAGAAGTGTCTGTTCATATCTTTTGCCCATTTTATAATGGGTTTGTTTGTTTTTTCCTTTTTTAGGACGTTTGAGTTTCTTGTAGATCCAAGAGGTTAGGCCTTTGTCAGACCTGGAGTTGGCAAATACTTTTCCCCAGTCTGTAGGCTGTCTCCATGCTCTCTTGATGGTTTTTTGGCTTTGCAGAAGCTTGTCAGTTTAATGAGGTCCCACTTGACTATCTTATCCTTTAT
>NW_007249441.1:73042-74956 GCF_000164805.1 Carlito syrichta
TGGTTGAGAAATTGAGGTTTTGCTCCAGGAATCTCAATTCTATTCCATTGGTCTATGTGCCTGTTCCTTTACCAATACCAAACTGTTTTGATGATTGTAGCTTTATAGCAAAGTTTGAAGTCTGGTAATGTGATACACCTGCTTTTTTTTTTTTTGCTGAGGATTATTCTGGCTATTCTTGGTCGTTTGTGTTTCCATATGAATTCCTGTGTTGTTTTTTTCTAGGTCTGAGAAGAATGCTGCTGGTAATTTGATGGGTATTGCATTAAATCTGTAGATTGTCTTAGATAAGATGGACATCTTCACAATGTTGATTCTTTCAATCCATGAGCATGGGATATTTTTCCACTTGTTTGTGTCATCTTTGGTTTCTTTAAGCAGTATTTTGTAGTTTTCATTGTAAAGGTCTTTCATGTTTCTGGTTAGGAAGATACCAAGGTATTTCATTTTTTGTGTGGCTATTGTGAATGGAATTGTGCTTTTTGTTTGGGTTTCTGTTTGTTTATTATTGGTGTAAAGAAATGCAATTGTCTTTTGCACATTTATTTTATACCCTGAGACTTTGCCAAAGTCCTTTATCAGTGTAAGGAGGTTTTTGACAGATTCTCTTGGGTTTTCAAGGTACACGATCATTTCATCTGCAAAGAGAGATAGATTGACTTCCTCTTTTCCTATTTGGATACCCCTGCTTGCCTTCTCTTCTCTGATTATGCTAGCCAGGACTGCCAATACTATTTGAACAGGACGGGAGAGAGTGGGCATCCTTGTCTTGTTCCAGTTTTTTGGGGAAATGGTTCCAGTTTTTGTTCGTTTAGAAGTGTGCTGGCTGTGGCTTTCTTGTAGATGGCTTTTACTATTTTGGGGTACATTCAATGTATGCCTAGATGTTTGAGGGTTTTTATCAAGAAGGGGTGCTGGATTTTATCAAAAGCTTTTTCGCATCTAATGATATAATCATGTGGTTTTTGTTTTGACATCTGTTGATGTATTTAATTACATTTATGGTTTTATAATTGTTGATCCAATCTTGCATCCCAGGAATAAAGCCTATCTGGTCATGATGGATGATTTTTGAGATGTGTTGTTGAATTCAGTTTGCTATGATCTTTTTGAGAGTTTTAGCATCCATGTTCATCAAAGATATTTGCCTGTAGTTCTCTTTCTTTGTTGGGTCTTTACCTTGCTTGGGAATCAATGCGATGTTAGCTTCATAAAATTATCTGGGGAGAGTTCTATCTTTCTCAATTGCCTGGAATACCTTCAGTAGGATTGGTATAAGCTCCTCCTTAAATGTCTTGCAGAATTCTGCTGGAAAGCCATCTGGTCCAGGGCTTTTTTTTGTAGGTAGTTTTCTCATGCTATAGTCAATTTCCTTGCTTGCTATTGGTCTATTTATGGTCTCAATTTCTTCTTGTTTCAACCTAAGCAGGTTGTGTGAGGACATAAAGTCCTCCATTTCTGAAAGGTTTTCAAGTTTGTTTCCATACAAGTGTATGTAGTAGTCTCTAATGATCTTTTGTATTTCTTCAGGATCAGATGTGGCTTCATCTTTTGTTTGCTGATTGTGTTTATTTGGGTTTTTTCTCTCTTTCTTGGTCAGTCTAGCTAGGGGACCATTGATCTTGTTTACACTATCAAAGAACCAGCTTTTTGTTTAATTGATTTTTTGTATTATCTTTTTGTCTTCTATGTCCTGGATTTGGGCTTTTATTTTGGTGATGCAAATTCTACTGCTGAAATTAGGGTTTTTGTGGTCTTGCTTTTCCAGCTTCCTTAGGTGGCTTTTTAGGCTTTTAATTGGTGATCCTTCCATTTTCTTTATGTGCATTTGTAGAGATATGAATTCTCCTCTTACTACAGCTTTCATGGCATCCCAGAGATTTTGATAAGATGTTTCTTCATTTTCATTTGTTT
>NW_007249441.1:74976-86485 GCF_000164805.1 Carlito syrichta
TTTTAATTTCTGTTTTGATTTCATCATTGACCCAGGAGTTGTTTAGCATCATGCTGTTTAGTGTCCTTGTCTTTGTGGGTTTTGGGCGGACCTTGTTGGTGTTAATTTTTATTTTTATTCCACTGTGGTCCAAGCAGGTGCATGGTAAAATTTCAGTCTTTTTAAATTTGCTTATGCTTGATTTATGGCCAATTATCTCATTGATCTTAGAATACGTTCCATGTGGTGATGAGTATAATGTGTATTCTGTGGTTTTTGGATGGAGGGTTCTCTAGGTATCAATAAAGTCCATTTGATCAAGAGTCACACTGAGGTTTAGGATATTGTTGCTGATTTTTTGTCCTGATGATCTGTCTAGGGTTGTGAGTGGGATATTAAAGTCCCCAGCTATGATGGTATTGGAGTAGATGTCTTTTTTTAGTTTACCTAGGATCTGCTTTATGAAAGTCAATGCTCCTATGTTCAGTATGTATGTGTTTAGGATGGATATTTCTTGTTGATGGATTGAACCTTTCATCATTATGTAGTGGCCTTCTGTATCTTTCTTAATTTTTGATAGCTTAAAGGGTATTTTGTCTGAGATTAAGATCATGACTCCTCCTTTCTTTTGTGTTCTGTTCTCCTGAAAATTTGTTTCCCATTCTCTTACTTTGAGTCTGTGTGTGTCCTTTCTAGTGAGGTGAGTCTCTTGAAGGCAACATATTGTTGCCTGGTGATATTTTATCCATTTTGCCTTTCTATGTCTTTTCAGTGGTGCATTTAGTCCATTCACATTCAATCTAATTATTGAAATGTGAGAGTTGATCCCTATCATAATGTTCTTACAGAGTTGTTGTTCTTCCTGTTTGTGTGTTGTCTTTCTTTTGGTTTTTAGATTTGGATCATGTGTGTTTTTAATCTTTAGCCTGTACTCTTGTGAAGAACATTGTTGTTCCTTTTTCCTTTTCTTCTGTGTTCAATACTTTCTTAAGTGTTTTGTAGAGTTGGTCTGGTGACAGTCTAGGTTCCTAGGGATTGGATATCTGGGAAATATTTCAATTCTCCCTCACTGATGAAGTTTAACTTGGCTGGGTAGGTTATTCTTGGTTGAAATTTTTTATCTTTTAGAACTTTGAAGATAGGTTTCCAAGCTCTCCTAGCTTGGAGTGTTTCTGTAGATAAATCTGCTGCTATTCTATTTGGTCTTCCCTGTTATGTAGTCTGACCTTTCTCTCTTGCAGCCTTTAGGATTTTTTCTTTTATATCTATTTTGTTTAGGTGAATTGTTATGTGTCTGGGAGTTGCTCTTCTCATTTGTTGTCTTGCAGGGGTTCTCTGAATCTCTTGTGTTTGAATTTTTTATCATTGATGATATAAGGGAAGTTTTCTTGAATGATTTCATGAAGTATTTGTTCCAGTGTGGCCTCTGTTTCTCTCTCTGCCTCAGGAAGTCCAATTACTCTTAGGTTCGGTCTCTTGAAGTGATCATTCATCTCTTGAAGGTTTTGTTCTGTCTTTTTGAACTTCTTTTCTTTGTTTTGAACAGTTAGGTTTAGTTCTGTGTTTTGGTCTTTGAGCTGTGAAATTCTTTCTTCTGCTTGGCTAATTTTGCTTTCCATGCTTATTAGTTTGTTATTTATTTCCATCACAATATTCTTTACTGCTGTTATTTCTGACATCAGCTCCTTCCTATTTTCCTCTTGTCTCTCCTCAATTTTTTAATTGTCTCTAGTAATGTCTTGATGTCTAGGTTTGTTGCATGTTACCAGTCATTCTGGGGGCTCTTCATTGTTTGTGTTCCAGAGTCTGTTTTCTCAGTGTCTGATCTCCCAGGGGCCTGTGCGAGACCTATATTCTTCTTTTGGCTTTTCTTCATTTGTGTGTTTTTTTCCCTCCCTACGTTTTCCTTCCCTCCACGTCATTGTCTTCTTTTATTCTGTTATTCAGGGGCAGAGGGATTGCTTTTATTTCTGTTTGTTCAATCTCCTAATCTTCTTTTGTTCAATTCTGGAGTTGCACTCTGGGTTGGGGGTTGTTTTTTTGCAGTTTTGAGATTTACTTAAGGGGGGAACTGTGTTTCAAAATATATCTGCAGGTCCTGGTATTTGCTGACAGGTGTATGGATAATCTGAAACCCACTTCCCACTGCCTTGGAATCTGACCATACAGTGGGGCTGTATGCTTACTCCCTGAAATAAAATGAGATTAGCAGATGGAAGAGAATGGAGCAGACAGTGGGGGTAAGAGGGGGGTGGGAAGAGAGAGGAGTAAAGGGGGAAACAGATGAGTGTACCAACAAATAGAGAGAGAGACCTAAACTGAAACAGATAAAAAAACAATAGACCACGGCTACAGACCAACCAACTCACAAACAAACAAACAAAAAATTAAAACATACAATGATGCTACCATACAAGCTAACAAACCACCTTATTGGTGTGTTGTTGTTCCGCTATACCAAGATATGGTTTACAGAGAGGAGAAAAGAGAAGAAAAGGAAGAGAAAAAAAAGGAACAAAACAATAGTAATAGAATCAAGTCATTAAACTAACAGAACCAATCGAGCACACTTGGAGACTTTTTGTTTAAGTCCAATGTCCTTTCAGCTCTGATTTCTAGCTGTCTTCTCAAGCTGGTAAATTAGTTCACAGTTGGGGGTTAGTTGCCCCTGGCCTGCTGTGAAGGACAGTTCAGATCACCCTCAGTTCACCACTCAAATCTTGCCTGTGTCTGTTTTTCAAGCTTGTTTTGCCCATTTCAGTGTTGTTACCTTAAATCGCCAGCAGGTGGTGCTATCTCAGCTGCTTGCCCCAGAGGAGGCGGAACCAGACAGGAGCTGGGCAGAGGCCGGAGATGGAAACCTGCCTCAGGGCACATGGGAGGAGACCCACAGCCGGCAGGATATCAAGGTGGCAGTGATCCCAGCAGATCTTGCCTGTAGGGGCTTTCAGGGACTGAAGTCATAGATCGCCTCAGGCACAGGAGGCGCGATGTGCTATGGCTGCCACGGAGGCCTCAGTGGTGCTGGCAACTGCTGCATCTGCGGCTGCAGTGGCTGTCCAGACCGCTGCGATGCCCCAGCAGTAGT
Source organism: Carlito syrichta (assembly GCF_000164805.1). Taxonomy (NCBI): domain Eukaryota; kingdom Metazoa; phylum Chordata; class Mammalia; order Primates; family Tarsiidae; genus Carlito; species Carlito syrichta. The sequence continues at coordinate 78,044 of NW_007249441.1, forward strand.
GATGGATGGCTGAGCCCTGTGTGAAGAGCAGGCTGCTGACATTGGGATTCGCAACCCCCAGGGAGAGAGCCAGAGACCCTCTGTTCTCCTTTGCAGAGGGTCTCATAGACCAGGCTGCCCCATTGCCATCTTGCCAGAAGTCGACAGTTGCATTCTTATACACCAACAAAAAACAGGCAGAGAGCCATATAAAAAGCATAATCCCATTCATGATAGTCATATTTCCAGACTTTAAACTTTACTAAAGTTACAATAATCAAGGCAACCTGGTATTGGAACAAATACTAGCATATAGACCAATGGAATAGGATACAGATTCCAGAGGAAAAATCTCAATTTCTGAATCAAATTGTCTTTGACAAAACCTCCACCAACAACTACTGGGGAAAGGACAACCTATTCAGTTAACAGTAGTGGGAAAACTGACTGACCACATGCAAAAGATTGCAACAGGACCCCTACTTATCACCATACACAAACATCACTCTGAAAAGATCAAAGACCTAAAGGTAAAATCTTAAACTCTATGAATCTTAGAAAACCCAGGAGACACCCTTATGGAAAATGGAGTGGGCAACCAATTACTGATCAAAAGATAGACAAGTGGGACACATTAACCTGAAAAACTTCTGCAAAGCAAAAGAAGCCATCAAGAGAGTGGAGAGACAGCCAACTGAATGGGAAAAAATATTTGCCAACTGTATTTCTGACAAAGTTCTAACATCCAGGATCTACAAGGAACTCAAATGTACCAAAAGGAAAACAAAACAAAAACAAAAACAAAAAGCCCCATTAAAAAGTGGACAAAAGACATGAATAGACATTCTCAAAAGAAGATATTAGGACAGCTAACAGTTGCATGAAAAAGTGCTCAGCCTCACTAATCATCAGAGAAATGCAAATCAGAACCACACTGAGATGTCCCCTAACTTCAATAAGAATAACCATCATTAATAAAACAAACAACAACAGATGCTGGTGAGGATGTGGAGAAAATGAAACTCTTCTACACTGCTCATAGAAAACACACTAGTTCAACCTTTATGGAAAACAGTGTGGAAATTTCTACAAGAACTGAAAATCCACCTTCCTTATGATCCAGCAATTCTCCTATTGGGACTATACCCAGGAATATAATTATTCTACAAAAAGATACCTGCACACGCATGTTTATTGCAGTTCTATTCACAACAGCAAAAACATGGAACCAACTGTGCTGCCCATCTCAATTGGACTAGATAAAAAATGTGGTATGTATACACAATGGACTAGTATGCAGCCATAAAAGAAGGACAAAATTACAAGCTTCACAGCATCTTGGATGAATTTAGAGTGTATAATAATCAGTGATCTATCACAGAAACAAATAACTGAGTACCACATGTTCTTATTCATAAGTGGACCCTAAATATTTACCATAATACTATAAGAAAGGGATTGGTAGTAGTGACATCCTCCTGGGGGGATGCATATAACATCATTATGGTACGTGGTCTCAAACTAGGCAAAGTGGGGACCAAAGAGAGGCCCAAACTTTACCTGTATACCACTTGTATACCCAATCCTGAATTTTACCCCATATTTTTAGAAACATAAAACTATGAAAAAATATTACCCTCAAATAAATAAAAAGTCAGCAGCACTTATATGCAAAATGAACTGAAAATGATTTGAGAAAACGATTCCATTTAAAATAGATTTAAAAATGAAGATATTTTGGAATTGATTTAACCAAAGAGATAGAAGATTTATAGAGTAAAAGCAATAAAACATTTATAAAAAAGGAAATAAACAGAAATGTTCTTGATTTGGAAGAATTAACATTGTTTAAATTTCCATACTGCTCAAAGTGATTTACATATTTTTTGCAGTCTCTATCAATATTCCAATGACATTTTTCACTGATATAGAAAACAATCCCCGAATTTCTATGAAAACATGAAAGATCCTCCTGGATACTCAAAGCATTCTTTAGCAAAAAGAAGAAATCTAGAGATTTCTTCACACTGTCTGCTTTCAAACTGCACTACAAAGTGATAGTAATCCAAACACCATGGTAAGGTGGCATAGAAACAGACACATAGATCAGTCAAATAGAGTACAAAGGCTATATGTAATGTCATGCATTGAAGGCATATTGGTTTTAAAAATAGATGCCAAGCATGCACAATGAGGAAACGACAGCATAATAGGCAATTTTATGTGTCAAATTCACTGGATTAAGAAATATCCAGATACCCAGTAAAGCATTGTTCTTGGGTATGTCTGCGAGTATATTTCTGGAATGGATTGGCATTTGAATGAGTAGACTTAGCAGGAAGATCTACCCTCAACCAACATGGGCAGACACTATCCAATCTGCTGAAGGTCAGACAGAACCAAAAGCAAGAGGAAAGAAGAATGTGTTCTCTCTTACCTGGAGGTGGGATACCAGTCTTTCTTCTCCTGTCCTTCTACACCATAACTCCAGGTTTTTCAGCCTTTGAATTCTGGGACTTGTACTTGCAGTTTCCCAGACTCTCAGGCCTCAGTCCTCAGCCTGAGAACTGTATCATCAGTCTACATGGTCTGAAGCCTTCAAGCTTGGACTGAGTCAGGTAACTGCCTTCCCTTGTTCTCCAGCTTGGAGATGGCACATTGTGGGGTTTCTCAGACTCCACAATCACAAGAGTCAGTTTTCATAGAAAATACTCTCCTGTCTCTCTATACCTACTTACCTATCTATCTATCTTGCATCTATCTATCTAATCTTTCTGTCTCCTCTTGGTTCTATTTCTTTGAAAGTGTACTGGGAAACCATGTGTGGGGGAGGGAGATGGGATTAACAGTAGCAAATATCTGTCTGGGAATGGGGAAACACTTCATATCAACAGGGTGCCTGAATGAAATGTAATTGTATACCTAACCCTTAACTACCCCACAACATCATAATAAAAAATAAATAATTTTTTTTAAAAAGTGTTATTACCATAAAATCAGGAACAAGAAAGGGATACTGTCTCCAACAACTTACGTTTTAAAAATAATTTTCTTTTATATTTTTTTTTTGTATTTATTATTTTATTTTAAAGATGTGGGGTACAGTTCAAGATTAGGTATACAAGAGGTCATCATATCGGTAAAATTTGAGCCTCCCTTTGGTCCTCACTTTGCCAAATCGGGTATCATTATTGATATTATGTCCCCCCTATCCACTCACTCACCCTGGCAGTATTCCACTACTGCCAATTCCCTTATAGTATTATAGTAAATGTTCAGGGTCCACTTATGAGTGAGAATAGGTGGTATACTCTTCTTTGTTTATGTGATAGACCACTGAGTATGATAGACTCTAAATCCATCCAAGATGTGGCAAAGTTTATATGATTGTCCTTCCTTATGACTGAATAATATTCCATTGTGAATATGTACCACATTTTAAAAAAATCTAGTCCAGTTTAAGTGGGCAGCACATGTTTTTGCTGTTGTAAATAGTGCTGCAATAAACATGTATGTGTAGGTATCGTTTTTGTAGAATGATTTGAATTTCTCTGGGTATATTCATGATAGGGGGACTGCTGGATTATATGGAAAGTCAAAGTCTAGTTCTTTTTTTTTTTTTTTTTTTGAGTTGGAGTCTCACTCTGTCGCCCAGACTGGAGTGCAGTGGCCGCTCCCGGCCACCGCAGCCTCGACCTGCTGGGCTCCGGCGATCCTTCCTCCTCAGCCTTCCAAGTAGCTGGAATTACAGGCATGCGCTACCACGCCCGGCTGATTTTTTTATTTATTGTAGAGATGAGGTCTCGCTGCCCAGGCGGGTCTCGAACCCGCAGGCTCAGGCAATCCACTCACCTCAGCCTCCCAAAGGCGCGGGATTACAGGCTGAGCCACCGAGCCCGGCTAAAGTCTAGTTCTTTTAGAAATCATTACACTGTTTTCCAAAGAGGTTGCACTAGTTTGCATTCCCACCAGCAGTGTAGGAGCATTCCTTTTTCTCCACATCCTCACCAACATCAGTTGTTGTTTGCTTTATTAATGATGGCTATTCTTACTGGGGTTAGGCGGTATCTCAGTAAGGTTTTGATGTTTTTTTTTTAGTTGGAGTCTCACTCTGTCACCTAGACTGGAGTGCAGTGGCTGCTCCTGGCCACCGCAGACTCGACCTGCTGGGCTCCGGCGATCCTTCCGCCTCAGTCTTCCAAGTAGCCGGAATTACAGGCATGCGCTACCACACCCAGCTGATTTTTTGATTTATTGTAGAGATGAGGTCTTGCTGCCCAGGCGGGTCTTGAACCCACGGGCTCAGGCAATCCACTCATCTCAGCCTCCCAAAGGCGTGGGATTACAGGCTGAGCCACCGAGCCCGGCTTCAATAAGGCTTTAATTTACATTTTTCTGATGATTAGTGAAGCTGAGCACTTTTTCATGTGTCTTTTGGGCCAGCCTATATTTCATGTTTTCTTGTGGAATTAAAGGACAAATAAGATCAAAGTCAGTTTTCTGTGTGTCAAAATACTTATATTAAAATAATGTGCTCAACTGATATTTTGATTAGGTATAAGAATATGCTGTAAAACAAACAAACAAACAAACAAACAAAACCCCACACAAAATTTCCCTTTGGGATTTGTACACATTAAAGTAATGAAATACATTTTAAAAGATAAATATGGATACCTAAATATGTGGCCAAGGCTCTAATAGTTCTCCAAATATCAGAAAGAGTAATAATTCAGGGACTGTTTTTCTGCAAGGCCTTAGGCAAATTATAACCTCTCTAAGCCTCAGTTTTATTCATTTAATAAATTTAGTACAAAAACACTTGTATCCTCTCTTCAGGGATTACTATAAAGATTCAATGAGATAATTATAGTAAATATCAATGACTACTATTTAATTTGTACTTACTATCTGCTAGTAGTTATCTAGCACATAATGTTTATAAAGTGTTTAGCAGAGTGTCACATATTAAATAGATTAAAGCAAATTTGTTAAATAAAAGCCAGACACAGAAGAACAGGTATCATATATATAGATATGTTATATATAGCATCAGGTATCAAATGGAGTCTTGGCCAAGGTCTGGCTTACAGTGGTTCACTTAGTTCATGAGCCTACCCAGTGGTAACGGCCCCACTTCCCAAATGTATACTGGAAATGGATGTATTTGGTACTCAGCACAGACTCTCCATTGTTTCCCTTGCCTGAATCCTGTCTAGGTGTGGAAAGTTTCACAGAGCCTCTGCAGTTGTTCTCCCATTCAAGACTGCATTAGTGTCCCTAAAGAAGGCAGGGCTAGTAGTCCTCAACCTATCTCCATTTATTTTTTTTCCTTTTAATTTTTTTTAATTTTAATGGTGTGAGATACAATTCAGGGTTAGGTATACGAATGTTCATTATGAAGGTTAATGAGGTGTGCCCCCCGCCTTCCCCAGGCAGATTCCCACTACTGCCAATCCCACTCCTCCACCCCTCAGGAGTTTCCCACTACTGCCAATCATTCTCTTACAGTATTATGATAATTATTCAGTCCCGCTTATGAGTGAGAACACGTGATACTCAGTTATTTGTTTCTGTGAAAGATTACTCAGTATTATAGACTCTAAGTCCATCCAGGTTGCTGGGAAGTTCATGATTTTGTTCTTCTTTATGACTGCATAATATTACATGGTGTATATGTACCACATTTTTAAAATTCAGTCCTCTTTTTTTTTCTTTTGAGTTGGAGTCTCACTCTGTTGCCCAGACTGGAGTGCAGTGGCTGCTCCTGGCCACCGCAGTCTAGACCTGCTGGGCTCCGGCTATCTTTCCACCTCAGCCTTCCAAGTAGCTGGGATTATAGGCATGTACTACCTCGCCCGGCTGATTTTTTGATTTATTGTAGAGATGAGGTGTCGCTACCCAGGTGGATTTCAAACCTGCAGGCTCAGGCAATCCACTCACCTCAGCCTCCCAAAGGCGTGAGATTACAGGCTGAGCCACCGAGCCTGGCCCAGTCCTCTTTTGATGAGCAGCATGGTTGGTTCCATATTCTTGCTATTGTGAACAATGCTGCAATAACCATGCATATGCAGGTATCTTTTTAATAGAGTGATTTGAGTTCTTCTGGGTATATTCTCAGTAGGGGGATTGTGGGGTCATGTGAAAGGTCAATTTTCAGATCTTTTAGGAAATGCTACACTGTTTTCCACAGGGTTGTACTAATTTACACTCCCACCAATGGTGTAAAAGTGGTCCTTTTTCACCGCATCCTTTCTAGAATCTGTTGTTTTTTGAGTTATTTACCACAGCCATCCTGACTGGAGTTAGGGGGTACCTCTGTGTAGTTTTGATTTGCATTGTTTTGATAACTAGTGAGGCTGAACATTTTTTCATGTATTTGTTGGCTGCTCATATTGTCTTCTTCTGAGAAGTGCCTATTCATAGTTTTGACCACCTTGTAATGGAGCTGTTTGTTATTTTATTTCAGCACATTTGAGTTCCTTGTAGGTCCTAGATTTTAGGTCTTTGTCAGATATATAGTAGGCAAATATTTGTTATCTGTCTGTGGGCTGTCTTCCTGCTCTCTTGATGGCTTCTTTGACTTTTCAGAAGCTTGTTAGTTTAATGAGGTCCCACTTGTTTATCTTATCTCTTATGACCTGGGCACTTGGGTTTTTGATCAGGAATTGGTTGCCAATTCCAATTTCCATAAGGATATCTCCTACATATTCTTTTTTGTAACCATATTTTTTATTTTAAAATTGTGGGGTACAGTTAAGGGTTAGGTATACAAACATGCATCGTTCAGGCACCCTTGTTGATAAGGGGTGTCCCCCATGTCCCCAGACAGATATTGACTACCATTAATTCCACCACCCTTGCCTCTCTGTCCCCCCCCATAGATTCCCAACTCTGTCGAACCTTTTCTTATAGTATTATGAAAGATGTTCAAGGTCCACTTATGAGTGAGAACATGTAATACTCAGATCTTTGATGCTGTGAAAGATCACTCAGTATTACAGACTCTAGTTCCATCTAGGTTGCTGCGAAATTGATGATTTTGTTCTTTTTTATGGCTCCGTAGTATTCCATCATGTATACATACCACATTTTTTAATCCAGTCGTCTTTTGATGGACAGCATGGTTCCTTCCAGGATCTTGCTATTGTGAACAGTGCTGCGATAAACATATGTGTGCAGGTATCTTTTATGTAGAGTGATTTGAGTTCTTCAGTGTATATTCCCAGTAGGGAGATTGCGGAGTTATATGAGAGGTAGATATTTAGAGCTTTTAGGAATCGCCACACTGCTTTCCACAGACTTTGCCCTAGTTTACACTCTCATCAAAAGTGTAGAAGTGTTCCCTTTCCACCACATCCTCTCCAGCAACTCTTATTTTTTGAGTTAGTGATAATGGCCATTCTTACTGGAGTTAGGTGGTGTCTCAGTTTGTTTTAATCTGCATCTCCTTGATGATTAGTGAGGTTGAACATTTCTTCATGTGTCTGTTGGCCACTCATATGTCTTCTTTTGTGAAGTGTCTGTTCATATCTTTTGCCCACTTTGTAATGGGGTTGTTTGTTTTTTCCTTTTCAGTACATTTGAGTTCCTTGTAGATTCAAGATGTTAGGCCTTTGTCAGACATGGAGTTGGCAAATACTTTTCTCAGTCTGTGGGCTGTCTTCCTGCTCTCTTGATGGTTTCTTTGGCTTTGCAGAGGCTTGTCAGTTTAATGATGTTCCACTTGTTTATCTTATCTCTTATGGCCCGTGCATTTTGGGTTTTGTTCAGGAATTGGATCCCAGTTTCAATTTCCATAAGGGAGTGTCCTGCATTTCTAAGATTCTTATGGTCCCTGATCCATTTAGAGTTAATTTTTGTGTATGGGGATAGATAGGGGTCTTGTTTTAGTCTTCTGCATGTGGTCAGCCAATTTTCCCAGCACCACTTACTTAATAGGTTCTCCTCTCCCCAGTGGTAGGTGGTGGAGGTTTTGTCAGAGAAGGGTTGGTTGAGAAATTGAGGTTTTGCTTCTGGAACCTCAATTCTATTCCATTGGTCTATATGCCTCTTCCTGTACCAATACCAAGTTGTTTTGATTATTGTAGCTTTATAGTAAAGTTTGAAGTCTGGTAATATGATACCTCCTGCTTTGTTTTTGTTTTTGTTTTTGTTTTGCTGAGAATTGTTCTGGCTATTCTTGATCATTTCTGTTTCCATATGAATTCCTGTATTGTTTTAGCTAGGTCTGAGAAGAATGTTGCTGGTAATTTGATGGGTATTACATTAAATCAGTAGATTGCCTTAGGTAGGATGGACATCTTCACAATGTTGATTCTTCCAATCCATGACCATGGGATATTTTTCCAATTGTTTGTGTCATCTTTGATTTCTTTGAGCAGTGTTTTGTAGTTTTCATTATAAAGGTCTTTCATGTTTCTGGTTAGGAAGATGCCAAGGTATTTCATTTTTTTGTGGCTA